>NC_047120.1:65478208-65615708 GCF_902500255.1 Thalassophryne amazonica | reverse complement strand
AATAGTACCAAAATACAGCTTTTTCATAACGTAATTTTACAAATTAAAGTAGGACAATGGGGCATCACGGTGCATATTATAAGCTACTGTGCAAACAATAGTTGATGGGCTCTACTATAGAAAATATGCTTTACGAGTCACGCATAAATGCAGTGTCGGGGTCACATGGACCCAAATACACGTATGCATAAATACCACAAACTGGTTCTGGACATCAAAAAATAGAAAATCAGATCTTGTAGAACTTTGTATGTAATGCATGATTAACACCAAAATGAGTTAATCCGTGAGATAGACTATAAAAGGCCATACTAATGGACAGTCGTCATATCACAAATAGCTTATCGATTCTTCAAAGGGAATGGAAAACGCCTTGGCTCCGGACACTAGCAGAACTCATGAACCGCGGTATTTTTTTTGTACTGTGATATTATTCCTTTAATGCTAACAGTAAGTATATGTCATATACGTTTCTGGTTTTAAAAGAAATTAAACATAGAAAGCACATCATAGGAGCACACTGTTTATTCAAACAGACGTTACTGGACAATAAACACTGGGTCTCCTCCGTCTCTGTGTGCATAATTAGACAGCTCTGGATTGGTGAAAACACGGCGCAGTAAACTGACCGCAAACCCTTTGATAATATTGTACTGGTGATTTTGGATCATATCGATATGGCTCTTCTACAGAGCCTAGAAATGAAAAAAATAAATAAATAAATAAAATGAGAAAAATGTGTTTAAGCCCTTTAGTATCATAACCAATATACTGTACGTTTCCACTCGCTGTAATACAGCACTTTGTTCTCTTTAAGGAAAAGAATAAACTGCATTTTTTACCAACATCTTCCCTACGAAATTAGTATTTACGGGCAATTACAGTTATAAGGTCGAAGTCACATTCAGGTTTAGCAAATCAAATTTTATGTATAGTACTAGAATATAATGGGTCTTTTCTGTAGTTTATGATCAACACTGATTTTATTTTATGTGAATATTTTGTTTACATTATGTGTATACTTAGATGATGTGTTGTTCTTACACTCAACAAAAATATAAACTCAACACTTTGGTTTTGCTCCCATTTTGTATGAGATGAACTCAAAGATCTAAAACTTTTTCCACATACACAATATCACCATTTCCCTCAAATATTGTTCACAAACCAGTCTAAATCTGTGATAGTGAGCACTTCTCCTTTGCTGAGATAATCCATCCCACCTCACAGGTGTGCCATATCAAGATGCTGATTAGACACCATGATTAGTACACAGGTGAGCCTTAGACTGCCCACAATAAAAGGCCACTCTGAAAGGTGCAGTTTTATCACACAGCACAATGCCACAGATGTCGCAAGATTTGAGGGAGCGTGCAATTGCCATGCTGACAGCAGGAATGTCAACCAGAGCTGTTACTCGTGTATTGAATGTTCATTTCTCTACCATAAGCCGTCTCCAAAGGTGTTTCAGAGAATTTGGCAGTACATCCAACCAGCCTCACAACCGCAGACCACGTGTAACCACACCAGCCCAGGACCTCCACATCCAGCATGTTCACCTCCAAGATCGTCTGAGACCAGCCACTCGGACAGCTGCTGGAACAATCGGTTTGCATAACCAAAGAATTTCTGCACAAACTGTCAGAAACCATCTCAGGGAAGCTCATCTGCATGCTCGTCGTCCTCATCGGGGTCTCGACCTGACTCCAGTTCGTCGTCGTAACCGACTTGAGTGGGCAAATGCTCACATTCGCTGGTGTTTGGCACGTTGGAGAGGTGTTCTCTTCACGGATGAATCCCGGTTCACACTGTTCAGGGCAGATGGCAGACAGCGTGTGTGGCGTCGTGTGGGTGAGCGGTTTTGTTATGTCAATGTTGTGGATCGAGTGGCCCATGGTGGCGGTGGGGTTATGGTATGGGCAGGCATCTGTTATGGACGAAGAACACAGGTGCATTTTATTGATGGCATTTTGAATGCACAGAGATACCGTGACGAGATCCTGAGGTCCATTGTTGTGCCATACATCCAAGAACATCACCTCATGTTGCAGCAGGATAATGCACGGCCCCATGTTGCAAGGATCTGTACACAATTCTTGGAAGCTGAAAATGTCCCAGTTCTTGCATGGCCGGCATACTCACCGGACATGTCACCCATTGAGCATGTTTGGGATGCTCTGGACCGGCGTATATGACAGTGTGTACCAGTTCCTGCCAATATCCAGCAACTTCGCACAGCCATTGAAGAGCAGTGGACCAACATTCCACAGGCCACAATTGACAACCTGATCAACTCTATGCGAAGGAGATGTGTTGCACTGCATGAGGCAAATGGTGGTCACACCAGATACTGACTGGTATCCCCCCCCCCAATAAAACAAAACTGCACCTTTCAGAGTGGCCTTTTATTGTGGGCAGTCTAAGGCACACTGTGCACTAATCATGGTGTCTAATCAGCATCTTGATATGGCAACACCTGTGAGGTGGGATGGATTATCTCAGCAAAGGAGAAGTGCTCACTATCACAGATTTAGACTGGTTTGTGAACAATATTTGAGGGAAATGGTGATATTGTGTATGTGGAAAAAGTTTTAGATCTTTGAGTTCATCTCATACAAAATGGGAACAAAACCAAAAGTGTTGCGTTTATATTTTTGTTGAGTGTATATCAGTTTTTATTGTGTAATGTTTAATGTTTTAAACATGTTTATGCAAATATGCTGTTGTAAAGCATTTTGAAATATATTTATATTTAAATTGCTGTTGTCACTTGCTAGATGCTGCCTGATGAGAAGTTCACTGTTAGTTTAAATGAGTAAAACTACATTGAGATCATGTTTGTTTCTACTAATTATAATTACTAGATGGTTTTAATTTGTTTTTCAATCATTTGTTCGCCTGTTTATTTTTTCTGCTTTTTAATCTGTTCTGGTTATGTCCTTTTTCAGCCTTTGTGTGTGTGTGTGGTTTTTTTAAATATGCATAGGACTTTGAATTATTATTATTTGTTAAAATAAACATTTCTTATTTGGATCATCTTAGAGGTCAGCAATACCAAAATTTGGCATTACTACGGTTGAAGGTTTTGGCATAATTAAAGTCAGTGGGTCAATTTGCACATCAGAATGTAAAGATTTGCTGCCATCATTCTAATGTGACCTGACCCGTAGTGCATTCTGGAAATCTTCCGTTTGAATGCCAAATCTGTGTGGACGACTGTCACCACCCGGGAGCTGCTGTATTCATGTGTTCACACACCGTGTCAGCATAACATGAACTCACCGGACAGACGACTTTTAATGTGCATTTGTGTGTGAAAGTCAACATTCTGCTTTGATTAAAGAAAAATTCTTGGGTACCGCCAACGTTTAGTGGCATCAATAATTCAGCACTTCCCTCCCAGTCGCATGTTGACATTAGGTCCCCGTTTCGTCTCTTCTGAGTTCCGCTTGCAGCAGTAGCAACACTCTTCCCATTGCTCTGGATTTCAATGATTAAAGACCAGAGTGAGAACTCAAGAAGCCCCCCGGCCACAGGTCCCAGTACAGCTCCTGCTTGCTCTTATTCAATATTCCATGTAGATTTTCCACTGTGCATTTTTCTTCTGGCGGCTCACGAACAAGCAATTTTGATTTCAGCACAATGTGTCTTATGGGGAACCTTTTTGTATTGGTGCCCCCCCCACACCACTTTCTCTCTCTCAGCCAAAACTAAGAGTTCACATTCGTATCTCATTTACATCTTTCCCGACTGGCTCCCTGTCACCTGCTGCTTCCTCTCCGAGGATCATGTGTATAGTCAATCTGCCTCCTGAACCGTCTCATCCGAGTCCCGTCCCCGTCAGCTACAACTGAACCAGCCAGTCCCATGTTTCTGTCAGGTATGTTTTGTTTTTTACTATGAGTAAAATGTGTTTTTGTTTACCGGCTGTTTCTACCGCTCTGCTTGTTTACTAGCTGTTCCAGTTGCTGCTTTGCAGAGCTGGATGGGCTTTCAGGAAGCTGTGGTTTTGGGTGAACAGGGGACTTCATATTTACAGATTTCCGCTTTGCTGGATTAAGTCAATTGGTTCCAATAATGCACATTGTGTGCAAACACTGACCTGCTACTCAGAGCTGAAACAGGAAACCAGCAGCGGCCAAGAAAAAAAAATTCTGACTCAATGCAAATGGGTATATAGGCTTCTGACCTCCAGCTTTCTATTCACACACGTATACACATAAAAAGAGAGAACATAGAGAGTTCAGTGTTTGAAAGCTGCAATCTTTAGTATGAATCACTTCTATTTCCTGCTGGAACAATAAAAGCGATCACATCTGTCAAGGTGGAGGGTGTTTTTTTTTTTCTTTTCTTCACTGTCTTCATGATAAATATCAGAAAAGATTCATCACATCCCTGGGTTTGCTTCTCTTCCATATGCCACAACTGCAGATTATCCAATCAGAGATGAAGGCAGAAAATAGCAGATAGGATGAAAAGGAAGATGAAAAGATACAAAAAGATAAATGGTATACATATATATATATATATATATATATATATATATATATATATATATATATATATATATATATATAAAGCAGTTGTCGCTACAAAGGGCCATGGTCTGGAGTTTCACAGTCTTTCACGTACATCAGGCGCTGGAACAGCTCTGTGTCTCAGTGCTGCCGCTCGGCATTGTGGGAGCAGAAAGAAAGCACTCTGTGGCCAGAAAGCACAGCTCACCCTGTAAGATGGGCTCGGGTGTTTTGTGTGAGTGAGTGTGTTGTGGATGTGCAGCGATGATTTCTTAAATCATGCATCATCTTGCTCCTCCCATTTCACACAAACCCACGCGTGGCGTGAAGTGAGCAGGGACACGGGAGTCCTGTATCTATGCTGCTATTTGCCTCCTGCCATAACATCTCGTGCTTTAAGTCAAACTTTATCAAAGAGTGGTCCGCGGACCACAGGTGATACGGAAAAATATTGGTGAAAATATCACATTTTAAATGAATATATTCTCACTGAAAAGTCAAAGGGATTAAAAACAACTCTAACATCTAATAGACAGGTGCATATATGTATTATTTTCATATGTAGATGATTATTGTTTTTGGATATTTGTGGAATTAGGTGGGCGGGGAGACTTTTTTATTGGTTAAGTGATCCTTTGAGTGAAAAACACAATTTTAAGTGCATACTTAGTGGGCCTAATGGCCCATTCACATTCTGACGATTAGCCCTGCGTTTGCTGATGCTGATGAATGACGACCAGGGCTGAGGTCCACCAGAGTCCACACGAGCTAACGGCCCTATTCCACAGAGCACCGTTCTGCTACGATCGACTATTTGCCAAAAAAAAAATGCAGAGATGGTTTGAACCCGGCTTGCCTCCTAACAGGCTCCCTTATAAAGTGCAGACCTGGCAACCTGCCCTAAAACAAAAACTAAGGAGTTGTGCCTTCAGCCAGAGGTGATCGAGCTGTTTAACTTTGAACAAATCCGTAATTAAACGCTGCTTCGGCTTCAAATTTTTACCCCGATAGAGCACAATCAAATATATTTCAAGCTGTAGTCATGAAAAATACCCCGTTTAAAGAAATTCAAACATGAATAGAGCTGCTAAGACTATGAACACACAGAAATGACTGCATAATGACACAAATTTTGCAAGTCGGGATAATATTTTTGAACAGTTAGACAATTTGACCCCGATTTCAAAACTGGTACCGCTGATGGCCGCAACTACTACGTATACCAAGTCTGTTCAAGATGGACAAAGATGGATCAAGAAGTTACTATGATGCTTCAAAACATTTGCTATTTGGGATTAAACGGGAAGGACATGTTCCATGGAATAGCCCTCAAGTCGACGTCGGTCGGGCAACGCTGATGTTAGTTGTGGTCCTGGAAAAATTTTTAAAATGCTTAAAAAAGTCAATGTTCACCTCAGAACGCTGGAAAAAGTTGAGCTCTGTTACCACTACATCGTAGAGCTACAGCTTGACTGGTCACTCCACCAACTCTGGATCCCTTGGGCATGAAGAAATATGTAGAAATATGAGCAAGTTTGAAGGAATATGTAGAACCTGCCTCCACGATAAACCAGTAACAAGTGACACAATTGCAGAGTTGGATTGAGTTTATATCGGCTAATCCTCAGAATGCGCTACCAATTCGCCCGCTCTCCCACAGCGAAGGTTGAACTACATCCTATAGTGCGTCATGGGTCTATCGCCAAACATAGACCTCCACCAGTACAACGTCACCCTCTGCTGAGCTGTGTCAGCCTGCATTGAAGACAGGAAATTTGGACCCTTGTAGCAAGAAGCCTTGTTCAGCGTTTCATAGAGATTTTTGAGAATCTGTTACGTCAACCACTTCACGTCATGGTATGAATGGGCCCAAAGAACTTAATACCTCAAACTCTTTCATGCCTCATTGCTGGCAAACAGTGGTGGGCACAGATAACCAAAAAATTAACTACGATAACAGATAATCAGATAACTGAAAAGTTATCTTTGATAAAGTTAAAACGATAAACCACCCAAAAATGTATCGGAAGTTACAGATAACCGATAACCGATAAATTCCAGTATTGTCTCCGGTACACTTGCAGCTACTAACAAGCTTATTTTGAGTTTTAACACCACGATCGCTTCTGGAAGCATCAAAGGTGACAACAAACCCAAATAATGAGTCAGCACTTCTGTCTTTGAGCGTTCTGCCCCCTGTTAGAATCTCTAGTTTACTACATGGCATCCAGCACAAACGCAGCTGAGAGAAGCCACAAAGCTCAACTCTCTTCTCAATCACAATGCTGCCCTCAGGCGGAGGTCTTGGAAAATAAAGCAATGCTGACTTATGGTTTGGTGTAAATAAAATGAATACGGATAGAATAACTCCATTAATGTCAATTCTGTCATTTGTGCAACATTAAGATATATATCTTAATGTTGAATAATGCACTAATTATGAAGTTTTATAACAAACACAGACAAATGGCATTCTGGGTACAATGTGCCTCCACTAACAGTGATTGGTTGACTCATTAATTCTATGTAAACCAACACATTAATGTGAGGTGTGTCGTGTGTTGGTGTTTATAGATAAATGTGCTTTTGTAAAATATGCAATTTTTTTGTAAAAAAAAAAAAAAAAAAAAAAAGCATTTTCAACAACAACAACAACAAAAAAAAGCCAAGTTGTAATTAGATAACCGTCTGATATAACCGGTGTCAAAATAAATAGAACACTGCCATGATCTACTGGTGCCAGTGCGAGTTTTGGCCCTTTTTCAGCTGATTTTTCATTTGTGCGAGAATTTTTTGGATTGCACCGAGTTTCAGGTTAATCGCGTGTCCTGCATCATTTAGTATACATGGAGTAACGAGCTGTGTTTAACAACTCATGACCACCTCTTGATCGGCGATCGTATGGTCAGATGAAAATCAAATCTGTTTGATATTCTGGTCGGCCGTTGTGAGGGTATTCTGCTGCTGAAGCGCGACAAGCATCCAACCTCTCGCACTGTGCCTGTGCAAACACCGCAGACCTGTCTTGTAGTGTTTTTTGTTTTGTTTTCTTTTAAAACTTTGATGTCTCCCATCGAGAGTTTTTGTAAATTAAGTTTGGAAAAAAGCTTCTGTTTGTTTTGCTTCTGGAAACATGAGTCCGACATGTGGTTTTTGAGCATACAATGTGTGTGAGAACATAAATTGTGCGCTCTGAACTTTTACACTGTGCGGTTCTATGGTACAGTTTGAGCTTGAACCAAGTACAGTGATTGAAAATATCAGCCCAGCTTCAGGGCCAATACTGCCATGAACACTACTGGCCAGTAGATGGCAGTAGAGACCACGAAAACTTGCCAAAACAAAATTCCAGATAATCCGTGTGTCTGCTACATTTAAGATGCGTGGAATTTAATAAACTCAAACACAATAACAATGTCTATAAACCCAGAGAATATATTCATGAGAGTTTTAGGCACTAGAGTTTAATGCTGTTTTCCGTAGAGCCTGATCAGAGTGTCTCAAATGCATTTCTCATGTCGTGAACGTACTGAGATTACCCTATCCTTCCCATAATGCACCTGGACACAGCATGTCCACACTAAAACCTTAAAAATTAGCACATTACTTTAAAACTAAAATATATATCTGATATTTTCACTTTATAAAACTTCAGACGTGACATTAATTTAAATAACTTGTCCAAAATTAGTTTGGTTAAAATTTGAACCATAAGTTAAAAATGTATGCCTCTGGATGACTTGGGTGATATTTCCCACGTATCAGTAGTGCGTTAAAAGAAATGAGTGTTTTTTTTTAGGTGACCAGTTCTTTGTCTGCAGAGGATAGAGCGGTTTCTTCTACAAGCAGCTCTCCTCTGTTTGCAGAGGGTAGAACTACTACACATCTGCTACAAAACATTTAACAGGTTAGTGCTCAACTGAATTTTAAATGTTGTGTTTGTAGCTGTTCAGCTTTGTTTACCACCTTAACAGTCTAAAAATTATTGCACAAAAATTTATCAGAAGATAATTTGTCCGATAATGGTTTTCAGAGTTATATGAAAAGATAAGCCGATAATGAAAACATTATCTTCGATAATTATCGGTTACCGGATTATCAGAACTGTGTCCACCACTGCTGGCAAAGTACCTACTACCAACCAGTAGGTACTCGTAGCCACAATGTCTAATTGTCTAAGCACTAGCCATGAATTTGAATGCATCATTGTTGCCACACAAATGGGCAGTTCAGCGCTGGAGTCAGTTTTGACTTGTGAACGTGAAGACATCACTGCTACATAAAGAAGCTAAATTTAACGCTTAGCCTAACATTAACTAGCACTTAACCCTAATAATCACCTTCATCTTTACGTTGAACTCCTCCAATCTCTAGTGAAGAAGGTCCTCTGTGCCGCTGTACTTGCTCTGCAGTTGCTGACGAGGCGTCGCTGTGTGATACCTCCTAATGAGGATGATTTGAGACTCCGTTTGCTTTCAGATGTTTGTGCAGCCTGGATGCTCTTTCAGTCTGTCTGGCAGTAAAAACATGTGTCTGATCTACACCAGACTGCCATCTGTGCATCTTCCTCCCACATTAGTAACGGTAAACACCCATCACAAATGTCCTGTCAGTATTCTGGAGGCTGGGACACTTTCTGAGCTGCCCATGACCTGATTTATTTCTGCTGCACACAAATAATGATTTCATTTGCACAAAAGCATCAGACTCCATTCTCAGATTGTCTCGGGTTGAATAATTTATTTTGATCTTGTTCAAATGTAAAACAGCCCCCCCCACCACCACAAATTGGAGTTTTATGCCCCATAGACTTTGAAAACTGGATAAGTTAATTTAACTCAAACATTTGTTGAAACAAAATAAGTAGAACCAACTTTTTTTTTTTTTTTTTTAAGTTTAATCTTCCTTTAACTTTAAATAAAAAGTTTTTAATGGATGTTATCGAAGAAAAGTAATTTTGGCAACTTCCACTTTGAGTGTCTCGCCGTCAAAACAAGAGTCAAATTTAATTTGTGTTCCACATTGCTGTTGTAACTGAAAAAAATGTTCAGGAATTTATTTTGATCATAAAGGCAGAAATGTATCCCCGATTCCTGGTATTTAATGATGTCACGGTGCCATCAATGCTTTCCAGAGTGTTCGTTTTTTTGATTTGAAACGGTGAAAATCCATTTGACGGTAAAAAGAAAAAAGGCTTCTTATAACTATTTTACCTTCATGTACTGTCAGCTTCTTTTTTTTTTTTATGCGCTTGAAACAATTGTGACAGTGTAACACGAAATGCATTATTCTGGTTATTTTCCCATTCCTGAAATTTGTAGGGATGAGAGTCGTATCACTCTTCTTATCAATGTTGGCATGTTTTTCTTGACAGTTCTATGTTGAATCTGTCAGTGACATCTATTGAATCCCGCCCTAAAAATGTTTAAAGTTTAAATGCATTTGACAAACTCACGCATGGTGGCCCGGGGCCTGACACGGCCGTCGCCCTGCTGTTGCGGCCGTGCGGTAAATTTCTTTTTAATAATGGTTTATAAATTATTTTCCTTCATTGTGACGAATGCCCTTCAAAGCCCTAAACCCAAAATCAACTCTAAAACCTCACATCCAGTATCTGTTTTTGTATGTTTCTGCACATACGTGATGGGAAAGCGTGTTTGCAAGTGCATGTTGGTGAACGTGTGCGTTTATATGGATGCGTCTGCGCCCACAGTAAATCTGCTCCGAGGAGCCTCGGCTTACTGCAGGATCACCCAGATGTTGCTTTCTTGCCTCCTCACCGCCCCTCTGGGGCTGCCGTCACCGAGCAGACAAAATCAGAACAGAACAATTCCTGTGCCACAGGCTCCGTTCGCTGAGCTCGAGCCTTCCGGAAAAGCACAACCTTCAGCTGTGGAGCGTCTTGTGAATCGTCACAGTACAAAGCCCTGCATGTCTGTGGTCCAAAGCCCAATGCCCTTGTCACGTGTCTGTTTCAAGCCCTCGCCGGATTTGGAGTAAATTATAAGGGAGTTTAATTTCTTCTGAGCCATTCAACGCTTTGTTGAGCAGATAAGCAGAACCCGTGGAGCGAGAGTCGCAGCTCCTGTGGGTAAATCCTGCTGTAGTTCTCTTCTGCCTCGATGCATCAGAGCATTACACTTGATCCCTTATATTGCGCATCACATTTGGAGTCATTGGCAGTTTCCCTTTTGGATCAGATGTGTGACGGCGCTCCGATATGCCAGGCGTTCCCACTCTATAGGCTCTTTGTCGCAGTGGTTACAGTCGCCGTCCTCGTACCTGACTAAGAAGTGATTTGAATGGTGAAGTGAGGACTAGCCCGTGTCCTTGTCCATTCGAGACAATTGGTCACCAGCACAGACAAGCCTTTATTTCTTTACAGAAACACACATACCTAACTGCACCCCAACCACCCTGGAATTGGTGAATCCAGCCCGGCACCATTCCACATGCATCCTTCCCGCTCTCAGCCTCGCTCACACAGTCACCTCTGTCTTGCTGTTGGTCACAAAGTAGGGCTGTGTGGGTAGGAAGTGCTGCTGTGGCTGTGGAGTCTGGTGCTGTGAAGCTGGTTCTGATCCAGTATGGTACACTGAGGCCTCTTGTGCCCGTAGCTCTTCCTGCGCCCGACTGTTTCAGTCCCATCCCAGCCCTTCAAGCCCAGGCCATCCCATGCCCAGCTCCCATGGTGTTTGAACTGTACGCCAGTTGGCGGCCCATTGTGGCTGAGCTGGAGCCAATGGTGACCTCAGCAGCTCTGGACACGCCCAGAGACGAGCCACCTGGCATGGTCCCTGTCATGTGTACCATGGAAGTGGCCCCCAGTCCTGGTACCTTGCTACTGTAGCTGTGAGCATGACTGAGAGCACTGTGGGTGCTGTGAGTGTTGTGAGTGCTGTGGGCAGCATGGCCGTGGCTGCTTTTGAGGTTTCTGCCCATTTGGCTTGAGTCCCGCCGCAACGCCGGCCATGTGCCGCTCTGTCGGTAGAGTGGAAACAGAGATGGTGGGCATTTCAGTGACATATGTGGCCACCGGCTCTGGAGTCAGTGGACCCAGAGAGTTCATAGGGGTTATGGGCGTCAGGGTGGTCATAGGTGTCATAGAGGTCATGGGGGTCATCTGTGTCAGGGTGGGTTCAAAGCGTTAGAAACCATAGGATTGGTGGTCATTGGAGGGTGTAACTGAAGACATGGTGCCCATGGAGGGTCTGGAGTTGCCCATCGGCTGGAGAGGAAGGCCACCTTTGGTTGGCAGCTCCACCATCAGACGCCGTTTGTTGTAAAGTTCTCCGTTGTACTTGGCAAGCTGAGTACAAAAGACAAAGTTAATGTTATTAATGACAAAAAAAATGCACAACCGCAAGCTTAGGATAAATGCTGAAATCTGTATTTGCTCCTTAATCTGTTTTCCTCTTCTTCGACTGTCAGATGTGAGAAACAGTGTCCTCATTTCATCTGTTTTGCTGCAGAAAGAAAATAACTGTTATTTAGAGTGAGTCATAAAATTGGATTTTCAGCTGCTGCCTGCTTGCTGATCAGCTGAAGAATTCAAACTGAGATCTGCACACAAACACAAAGGCAGGCGTTTGATTAAACGCCTTACTGCCCGAACAAACCCATAACATTTAATTTTATTGTTCAGCCCGGTCCTCACCTCACTCATCAGGAAACCGCGGGTCAGAACGCCTGTAAACTACATAATGAGGCAGTTGTGGAGGAATTAATCATAAGCAAAAACAAGAATTATCTCGTTTCCTCTCTTATAATCTGGGGGGAAAAAAAACCTTCCAATGCAGTTAAACAAAACAACAAAAAAAAAACGTGATAACAAACAACGAAGACGATCATCCGCCGTGAAAATAATGTAATTACAAGTAAACGTCTTCACAGGTTCAACTGCCTTGTAATGAAATTTGGATCGGACCTGATTCAGTTTCCATCTTAATCAGCCATCCAGATGGAGCTCAGTTCCATCTACATGATGGAACTGAGCTCCATCTTATGAATGAACATATGAAAAGAGAAATTAAATAAATTTTTAAAGTGTTTTGGAGTTAATTTCAATAATTGTAGTATTTACACACATCAACACTTTAACGTTAGTGAACGTTGACACACCGACGCTCAATCTCAGACTGTCTTGATACTCGTGACCCTTTAACTTGACTGAAGCACACAAACTACATCCAGATACTCATAGTAGGCAGAAACAAGTACATCACAATCCGTAGGGTGTTCATATACTCAGTAGGTGTTTAGAAGCAAGAAGTCAAAAGGTACCCAGATGATCTTCTACCTCCATAGCTTGCAGCCGGCCTAGACTACACTATCTCGTGAGGTAGTTGGAGCCTGACAACCAAAGAACTACTTCCCGGGTCTTTCAACTCAGCTCAACTCAAATCGACCTTTATTTCTAAAGCACGTTTAAAACAACACAGTCACCAAAGTACTGTACATAATTAAAAAATTGGCACAAATTGCCCAGAATCATAAATAAATGAATTAAAAATATCAAAATTACAACAGGCAATAAAACAGATAAACTACAAAGTAAAAAGTAGTAGGAAATAATTTAATTTGATTAAATTTTATTTACATAGCACCAAACGCTGCCTCAGGTCTAACCTTACCAACCCCTAGAGCAAGCACACAGGCAACAGTGGTAAGGAAAAACTCCCTCCAAAGATAATGAGGACGAAACCTCAAGCAGACCAGACTCAAAGGGGTGACCCTCTGCTTGGGCCACGCCACCGAAAGACTACAAATAACGTAAAATTTGTCAGCATTAAGCAACAGGAAAAACAGAAGGAATACTAAGGTGAAACAGAGATGTAATCGCTCATTTAGGAAACGCCAGAGAAAAGAAATAGGTTTTTAAAGAGGCTTTAAACGTCTCTAGGGACAGTGATGATCTAATATCAAAGGGGAGACTATTCCAGGACAAGATCAAACGAGCTTGTAGACATACGAGGTCGTCCCTAAAGTATAGGTCCCTTTTTATTTTTTTCAAAAACTATATGGATTTCATTCATATGTTTTTACGTCAGACATGCTTGAACCCTCGTGCGCATGCGTGAGTTTTTCCACGCCTGTCGGTGACGTCATTCGCCTGTGAGCACTCCTTGTGGGAGGAGTCGTCCAGCCCCTCGTCGGAATTCCTTTGTCTGAGAAGTTGCTGAGAGACTGGCGCTTTGTTTGATCAAAATTTTTTCTAAACCTGTGAGACACATCGAAGTGGACATGGTTTGAAAAATTAAGCTGGTTTTCAGTGAAACTTTTAACGGCTGATGAGAGATTTTGAGGTGATACTGTCGCTTTATGGACTTCCCACAGTGCGAGACGTCGCGCAGCGCTCTCAGGCGCCATCATCAGCCTGTTTCAAGCTGAAAACCTCCACATTTCAGGCTCTATTGATCCAGGACGTCGTGAGAGAACAGAGAAGTTTCAGAAGAAGTCGGTTTCAGCATTTTATCCGGATATTCCACTGTTAAAGGAGATTTTTTTAATGAAAGACGTGCGGACGGGTCCGTGCGTCGGGACGCAGCCGGCGCGGTGCGGCGGCACAGGAAAAACACCTCCGTGTTGATAACCATTTGTAAAATCCAGGCGGCTTTTGAGGGTTCAAGCATGTCTGACATAAAAACATATGAATGAAATCCATATAGTTTTTGAAAAAAATAAAAAGGACCTATACTTTATGGACAGACCTCGTACATGAAAATGGTCATGGTGTGGGTCATGTGATGTTATCACAGTGATATTTGAGTCTGTGAAACAATCAGGTTATTTTTATGCAGGAAAAAGTCTGTCTCGCTCACTAACAGTCACACCTGTTCCTAATCCATCTGTCCAGTAACCATCCAGCAGGTAGCAGATATGTTTATGGGATATTACATAACCAAAACAATTTTTTTAATTATTCATCTGGTGCATCAGAGTTCACCAAATAGTAATTATTTTATTAAAGAACAATTAGTCATTTAGATTTTTAAAATCTCCTCGTACAGTTAGCATGTAGCCTGTCCAAAAATTAGCCTTTGAATTTGTCGTTAGCAGGTTAACATAATCTGATCATGTTTCACATGATTAATTTCACATTGACAACACAGTAAACATGGCAGCGTCCACAGGAAGACACTGTTAAATATATATATAATTATTAACATCCTATTGTTTAAATTGTACATGTTCAATCAAGCCCTTCTATGTTGTCACGTGATAATTCACAAGGAGCACAATGGAAATAAGCTATGCTAAGTTATGCTTTATTGTGTTATCAGTGTATCATTGATATATTCACCTGTGTATGTTTATATTGAGGTTGCAGAATAAGCTCAATCACTCAATCATAAATAATATTTTATTTACATTGTAACTGTGTCTGCAGGAGGGCGTGCATGTGTGCATACATGAGCTTTTGACAAGAGCGGAAGTTGGCATGCACGCTGACGTCCACGAGATGATGGAAATCACTCCAGAGGTGTTATTAGGTTACAAAAACGGCATTTTCAGTTTTAGAAGTGTTTATTTCTCAGTAGCTTTTACATAATATATGAGCCAGATGTTATATTTACACACCAATGAAATGGAGTTTGCAGCTATAGCTAGACCAGCCGGTGACATCACCATGCTAACGTCCACGAAATGTTGGAAATCAATCCAGAAGTATCACATTCCTAAAACAGCATTTTCAGTTTTAGAAGTGTTTATTTCTCGCTAGCTTTTGCATAATATATGAGAAACATGTTATATTTACACATAAATTAAGTTTTTTTTTTTTTTGGAGCGCCACAGAGACCAGCCAATGATGTCATGGTGCCACTTTACTCTGATTGGCTCTCACCTCACCCCTCAAAAAAACAAACAAAAACAGATTTGCATGATTCATAGCATAAAAATATCAAAGAGAATGCGACTTTTTAACCTCTTAAAATAGGTCCATGTCCCCTGTGAATTTGAAGACTCTGGCAGTAATAGAACTGGACTTATGCTGAGCACAGACAGATGGACAGATGGACGGATGCAAAGCCTTCACAAACCCGATGGCCATATTTTGATGGCCATCGGGTAAAAAGCAGTTGTAATTTTAAATCTTTGTTTCAATATGATACAAAAGGCGTCTGGCCAGCTCCAAGGTTTCACTCCTGCCCAATTTAATCAACTGTACAGATCACATTTACATAATGAGGACTTAGACGCACATTGGATCATTTTAATGCCGTCAGATGCATCAAGCGAGTTACTTGGAGCCGTTGGGTTTAAAACTCTCCGTTATTCTGCCCTCTGTCAGTCGCTGTCGCCACGCTACAGTCCTGTCACTGAGAAATGTGACCTTTTTGTCATCTGATTTACATCCACAAGCGAGTCATTACTCTTTGCCTGCACACCCTTGAAGATAAAACTAAGAATTTGCTTTGCGGCTGTAACTATAAATCTAGTTTATCTTACAAGTGGACGTGTGAATGAATTGTGGGGTGGATGTAACTGAGGAGGGGCCAGAAGGAGAGCGGCACTCCCTGAGTCGCCACTAGACCGCCCCTGGAGATCAAACTTGCTCAGGCGACAGGTGAATCAATCTAGAACCCGTTGGCTCAGTGGTGCACACGATCAGTGGCAGACGTGAGTGGAAATAGAAAACGCTGCAGTCACACAGTGTGAGCGCTGCACACCAGCAAAAGGCCAGCGCCCCACAGAGACCCGAACCGTGGTGCATCAGGACCCCCCCCAAAAAATAAAAAAAATCAGTCAACACCCTTAAAGTCTCCCAACATTTGATAAGGTCACCTATCTATAGGAACTGGAAAATGTATAGTGGCTGTCACAGGCTGGCAGCTAAAGCCAGTTTCCATGAAGAATTACACAGTGGTCAAAATTTAAAAATTCCCCAATCATATTGAAATGTAGACCACATTATTTGTCTGATGATAAAGACTCCAAAAAAGGTATAGTTTGGATGATCTATGACTGAATGTTCTGGAGTTATGGGGTAAAAACTGAGAACATGGTGACAAAGGTCTACAATCACTGGCCACTTTATTAGGTACACCTTGCTAGTACTGGGTTGGACCCCTTTTTGCCTTCAGAACTGCCTTAATTCTTTGTGGCATAGATTCAACAAGACGTTGGAAACGTTCCTCAGAGATGTTGGTCCATATTGACCTGATCCCATCATAGAGATGTTGGTCCATATTGACCTGATCCCATCATGCAGTCACCCATTCAACCGGTCTGCCCGTTTTCCTCTGACATCAACAAGGCAGTTTTGTTCCCACAACTGCCGCTCACTGGATATCTTCTCATTTTTGGACCATTGTCTGTAAACCCTAGAGATGGTTGTGCATGAAAATCCCAGTAGATCAGCAGTTTCCGAAATACTCAGACAAGCTCAACTGGCACTAACAACCGTGCCATGTTCAAAGTCACTTAAAGCCCCTTTCTTCCCCATTCTGATGCTCTGTTTTAACTTCAGCAAGTCGTCTTCACCACGTCTAGATGCCCAAAAGCATTGAGTTGCTGCCATGTGATTGACTGATTAGCTATTTGTGTTAACAAGCAATTGAGTGAAAAGTGGCCAGTGAGTGTACTGCAGTTTGTACAGGGGTCAAAATTGAAAGTTGTCCCAATTTTGGTAGAAATTGATGCAAAAATGTGATTTTTCATATGTTAAACGCTTCTTCACCGCAAAAAATTGAAATTGAAAAGCAATGGAGATTTTTTTTTTTTTTTTTTTTTAGCAGGGCTGCATTTGATATATTAAAAAAATAAAATAAAATTTTGCTTTTTTTTTTTTGCATTCTGCGCTGCTGCTGTTTGGCCAATCATCATCAGTCTTCCACACAGAGAGTTCTTTAAAGGTCTGTTTCTGATCTGACTTTGGACTTTGATTGATTCACCCAATGTGCTATAACCTGGTTTACCCAGAAACCATCTGTGGCTGGTTGTATTCACCACCTTATAAGTGTGAAAATACACATCGGAAACAGCGTGATTTAAAAGAACATGATAAAAAAATGCAAGTAATTTATCTCCAATTACAGAGGTTTGAATGGCAGGCTATTGGTTGAAACACGATCTTATTACTGCTGGGTTTGTGGCAGATGTGTTCCATCTTCCTCAGCAGGTGAGCACCGGGTTGGGCTATAATTGGTCATTTATGCTTCTAGAAGTCAGAGTCCTGCTCTGGGTCGAGTTTTAGCTCTGGGACCTTTATTAGCACACTCCCCCCCCCCCCCTTACTGCACTAAAATCCAATATAGTGACCTCGTCTGGAGTGGAGGTGGATATTGATTGACAGAAGTGTGTCTTATTAGTCGGACTGGAGGACCTCTGGGAAACAGGCAGAGGCAATTAAGGGGGGGGGGGGAGGGGGTGAAGAGGTGGTGCTGTTTTGTTTTTAATACAGTGAGTATAGATTTTGGTTCCACATCTAATTGGGCCTCATCAGTGAAACCACTAAACTGCACTACCATGGTCCAGTTTTACCCACAATGGACTGCTGGCTGGAGTGGTTGTCATACAGCAGGGGCGGAGCTATCTCACCACTCTGAGGCAAAAGACCCCCCCCCCCCGTGAATATTTAAAAATATATAGCCTTTTCCTGCATTTTGAATCAACCTGGGAAACTAAATATGACTCTAGGCATCAGTTTTAATTTCAATTTCAATTTAATTTTCAATTTATTTTCGTTTATATAGCGCCAAATCACAACAGAGTTTCCTCAAAGCGCTTCACACAGGTAAGGTCTAACCTTACCAACTCCCAGAGCAACAGTGGTAAGAAAAACTCCCTCTGAGGAAGAAACCTCAAGCAGACCAGACTCAAAGGTGTGACCCTCTGTTTGGGCCATGATACAAACATAAATTACAGAACAATTCACAGACAAATATACAAGAAATGCTAGTGGCGCACAGGTCTCTGGATGGAGCTGCACCTTAAACAGAGAGAGAAAAAAACAGAATCAGGCATCAGAAAGACAAAAATACTGTATAATTTGCCAGCATTAACAACAAGAAAAACAGAGAAATACTAAGGTGATCGCCGGCCACTAGCCCTAAACTTCACTAAAAGACCCAGAATTTAGGTAAAGTTGATGGCCGCGGCACACATCCAATTACTAATAGCATGAATTAAAAGAGTAAAAAGCATAAAACAAAACTGTACCAGTACGCGGCTATATGAAGGGAAAATAAGTGCATCTTAAGTCTGGACTTGAAAATCTCCACAGAATCTGATTGTTTTATTGACGTAGGGAGATCATTCCACAGAACAGGGGCACAATAAGAGAAAGCTCTGTGACCTGCAGACTTCTTATTCACCCTAGGGACACAAAGTAGTCCTGCACCCTGAGAACATAAAGCCCGGGCCGGTACGTAAGGTTTAATTAGGTCAGCTAGGTAGGGCTTAATACACAATATTTTGTCATATTTTAATCACACCTTTGGTCAGCAGCTCGGGGACTAGATCTGCCAATGTACATGTCCCAGGGTGGTTCTGTACTGTGGTGGATGTGGCTCGACACAACAGGGAATAACCCTGTTGTGTCTGATGATGTGTCGGGCATTCATGCTGGGATATACGGTTGGAAATAGGCTTTACGGATATTTTCAACAGTATATAACAGTATGAACATCCGACACATCAGACACCACAGCGTTATTCCCATTCTAATCCAATTCCATCGTTTGCAGGGTTTATTTTTCTGTAGGTCAGCGAGGGTAGGCTTACCGTGAAGCAGCGAGCTGTCTATGCAACAGCGGTCAGGCGCGGGAGTAATCCATCAAATATGAAAATCCATCCAACGCGAAACGGTAATTCTGTATCAGAATCCACATCAGTACTTTCGTACGGTAGCTTAAATTCACCCATTTCAGCGGCGGCATGTGACTTTCTCTCACTCTGAGCTAACAATTAGCAGAGCGCACAGGCCATGTTCTGACGAATTTTGTGTCTCAAAAGTTCCAGGTCCCAACAACACTGCGCATGCGCAGTTGCGCGCACATGCGCTGTTTCACGTGGAGGACAAGAATGACATTCATCAGTAATCACATCTCGTCAGGGCGCGGAAAATACATCTTTTGGCCACCGGTCTAATATTTTGTTCCGTTCCACAAATATTATACGCCTGATTATGTCACACGATTAACCAATCAGATTCGCGGAAGAAATGTAATTGGATTAGAATTTGGCTTTTAAGCTTTACCAAAGCTATAATTAAGAAAGTTATAAAGAAATTAGGAGATGGCACATTGCTGGTTGTCTTGCTTCTTTGGTTTGAGCATGCCATGCCAAATTAACTAGGAGCCAAGCTACGGTTAGAAAAGGCACATAGGGCGATTTTTACAGGCCAAAGCAAAGGTTCTAGTGAACACTCAAATATGCGTCTTAATGCATGTTCTGTGTTGATATCCTTCACAGCTGGAGATCTCACAGTTAAGGACCTTTGGGAACATAGCACAGGAAATTAATTAGTCTTTTTTGGGGGGGGGGGGGGGGGGGCAGTTGTTAGGGAAAATTTATACTAAGAGCAGATTTGGTTGAATGCTTCATCAAGTTTGACCTTGACTTTTGAAAAACATCATTTAATCTTCTCATCTCTCCGGATGTTTTGGTTTTTATTTGAGCAATTAATATGAAAGTATATTATGATTTGATGACCACAGCCATAAATTCTGAGTACGCCTGATCCTCTCTGACCTCCAGGAGTGAAGGTGGTGAGGTCCTGTTTAGGACTTAGCACTTGCAAACACGGGGAACTGTTTCTCTACGTAGAACTGCAGTTTAGTCCATGAGCCAAAAGCTAATTTTGAGCTAATTGCTACCACTTAAGGAGACTAAATGACACCTGCGATCGAGGCCCACTGTACAACTGCACAATTGTCATCACAAAATGTATGGTGGCCATACCAGGGTGGCAGCTATAGACAGGAAGGAGTCAAAGGACACCTGCCCAGGGGTCAGAATTTAAAAATTAAACATAAACCACATTATTTGTCTGATCATAAAGATTCCAAAGAGGTATACTTTGGACTATCGATAACTATGGGGTTAAAAAACAGTAAAAATGGTGACAAAGGTCAGTTTCAGTTTGTACAAGTTGCTCCAATTTTGGTAAAATGTGATGCAAATTATTGACTGAACTAATAGGATAAATAAACAGAATAGTTTGGTCCATGTTGAATGTTTGGTCTCGAAAGTAATGGTCAAACAAGTTCGATGTCTGATGGCTGGTTGGTAAAGTTAGACCTCACCTGTGTTGTAATTTGACACTATATTAATAAACTGAGTTGAATAGACATCCATTGGATTCTGTGACTTATGTTGCCCCATAACGTGATAACCAAGCATCCAGTTTAAAACCGTATTAGCTCAGTCAATAATTTGCATCACTTTTTACCAAAATTACAGCAACTTCAACATTTGATCCCTGTACAAACTGAAATTGTGCTTTGTCACCATTGTTGCTGTGTTTACTCCATAACTCCAAAACATTCAGTCGTAGATAGTCCAAACTATACCTTTTAGGTATCTTTATGAACAGACAAATAATATGGTATGCTTTTCAATATGATTGGAGCATTTTTAAATGTTGACCCCCTACCTGGGTATAGCTGCCACCATGAGATGGCCACCATACATTTTTATGTCATACACGGCACACTGAGGCTGGACTATAATTGTTATTGTTTAAACCTGCTTGGCTCATGGACTAGCTGTTTTAGAAGGAGCATCCAGTGTAAAACGTGCCACAATTTAATGTGGCTCTGTACTGGATCCAATGTGACATCCAGGGCAGCCAAACAATACTGTACAATTTTGAATTTTGCCTTTGTGGGTTTACATTTTTGTGAGATGTACAGCTAACAGGGATCAATCATCAAGCTCAGCACAAGAAAATCCAGAATCTACATCTGGATTCCGGTGACGGTTTTGTCTGGACTAAAAAGTGACTCATTATCGAAAGTGACAGCAAGTGATGTTCGTAATGATTCGATCTGAATGTGACTGAGTGGTGCTGTTTCATGTCTTCACATGTGACTTTGTAATTGGCTGCTGCTGTTATTTACAGTCATTTATTCTGTGTCACTCCACATACAAACTCAGAGTCTGTTGGTTCACAGTAATGAAAGTTTAGCTTCTGTAATCTCAGGCTGCTGTGCTGAATATCTCTGGATGGGTTCCAGTCATTTCATAGGTGCCCCTTTGATTACCATATGTGGAATTGAAATCTGTCAGTCAAGTATGAACCCGGAGGGGACTTCAATTACAGAAATGGAATAAGATATGAGCTCCTATAAGGAAGGACAGTGATTAGGAGGCCAATGGTTCTTTAAGGATGGAGAGGGAGAGTGATGGATTGGGGAGGAGAGATTGGGGGTGAAGGGGAAGATGGAGGTTGATAGCAAAGGAGAACAGCTAAGCAAAGAGGGAGAATTACAGAGGAGAAGGCAACAAGAAGTTGTCAAGGAAGGAAATATAAGACGAGACAAATGTACATGAACAAACAGGATGAAGTAACACAAAGAAAAAGATGCCATTTGAATTTAAGAGAAGGAAGTAGATGTGAAAGAAGATGAAGAGGGATGTTATAAAGGAGTTGCACAGAGGGGACACGTGGACATCTCGAGAGGTGGACAAAAGAAACGTTTCAAGGGTATCTTGAAAGCTTCACTGAAATCCCTCAACATCGATGTAGCCTCCTGCAAACCCCTCGCACAGGATCACTCTGCAAGACGGCGCAGTATAGAGGAAGGTTGCAGAAGCCTTACGGCAAAGCTCATCCCAGAAGTTCAACTCAAGTGGGAGCTACAGTGGATCCGGAAAGTATCCACAGTGCTTCATTTTTGCCACATTTTGTTATGTTACAGCCTTATTCCAAAATGAATGAAATTCATTTTTCGCCCAAAACTGTACTCACAACACCCCATAATGACAACATGAAAAAAGTTTTTTTTTTTTTTTTTTTTTTTTGCAAATCTGTTAAAATAAAAAAACAAAGAAAGTACATGTATTTACAAGTATTCACAGCCTTTGCTTAATACTTTGTTGATGCACTATTGGCAGCAATTGCAGCCTCAAGTCTTCTTGAATATGATGTAACAAGTGTTTACTCTTATTTCATTTGTTTTTGTTTTTTTCCATGTAGGTTCTTTTGTGTTTTTACGCCCATCTGCCTCTGAGAGATTGAGGGAGGGAGACACAGCTCTCTCTCTCTCTCTCTCTCTCTCTCTCTCTCTCGACCATAATATACCATAACATTAACGTTACATTGTTGTAGGTGACTGACCCTCAGTGAAGCTACCTGTCTGTGTCCTTAAACAACACACAGCATTTGCATTGTCCTAGTCCGTCCAGTTGCAAATAGGTCACAGCTCTGGCAGGGAAAGCATCCTGAGATGGGGGCGTGTCCCATCCAGAGGGAGTCGTAGACTCTCGTTTGCTCCACACTCTGGAATCCCGCTATAAGCATCGGCACCATTGAGCCTTGGGGCAGGTGACTTGGGATGATATGTGCAGGCAGATTGTACGTGTGTTGTGAACCCACTTATGTAAGGCCACGGCGTGCCATACGTGTAAGTGGTATTATTATTTAGAGAACACAGAGATTGTAAAAATGACAACTGAGGCCAGGATTTAAAAAAAAAATCAGTCCATGCAAAACTAAAATTACAATTGTGCCTCACTCTAAGAGAACAATACTGATCATTTTTTGCAGATTTAAACCCATTAAATATAACTTCTCTTTACTATGGACTAGAGATTTTTATGATTTTGCACAGATTTGTAAATTTGTTTTTTTTTTGTGCGCATGGACTTACAACGAGGGACTGATTTGAGTTTTTGCTCATAAAGAGTTAAACTGAAAGATTAAATTGTCCTATTGCAGATCCGCGGCAGACCCGGCGTCCACAGGACGGTCGCCAGAATCACTCAAACTTCATTGTGTGATGTATTTTCATCCAGCATCCATCAGAAGATTAAAGAATATAAGAGAAAACATCCTGGTGATCTTTCATTCATTATATGGGTCCAGGTCACAGTGGCAACAGACTAAGCAGCTCAACCCACATTTCCCTATCCTCAGCGAAATCCTGTACATCTTCCTCCCAAGGCATTCCCAAGCCAGTTGGGAAATATAATCCTTCTTGAGTGTCCCTGGTTTTCCAAAGCCTCATCCCAGTTGGACCTCCCTATGGAGAGGAGCGGAGGGCATCCTGTCAATCTTAAAGAGGGATGAAAGAAAAACATTCTGCTTGTTGAGGCTCCATAAGCAACTTTAAAAAACGTTGGTCTTCTTGTGACACAACCTGATCTTGTCCTGATCTTTCTTTTTTTGCTTATGTCCGCATTTTGGAGATTTCAACATATATATTTTTTTTTCCTGTTGCACACAATAATGCTGTCAGTCAAAATCACAGCATTGTGGTTCTTTCCTCAAACCGCAGCGTGTCTCGCAGAGCGTCACGTTGAGATTATTGAAGCTGCTGTCAACAAAGAATTTGGCACTTCTGCCTCCTCCGTGATGGATTTCTTCTCTCCTCATTTGAACATTGAGGAAAATCTTTGTTCTCTGTTGCCGAGGAACCGATACCAGCAGGTTTTGTGTTCAGCGCTAGAAATAACTGAAATGTTTCCACACTCAAACGCATCTGTAGCCGAGCTGTAAATATCTTGCTGTTATCTGATGTCTATATTTGACCATTAACTGCTGGGAATTAAAAAAAAAAAAGTACACCATCAATCAGTGTGTCGATACAAATCACCAGCATGTATTTGTATTTTTATTTTCATTGATCTTCAACAATGAATCATTTCTTTTAAGCTAAGAAATGATGCCTCAAAATAACTTTTTTTTTTTTTTGTTATCTGCTACATAAATTCACACCATGATAGCACAGCAGAAAAAAATGTCTTCAGGCCTCCAGGGTACAAAACGTGGGAATCAGTCAGTGTAATGTGTGTGTGTGTGTGTGTGTGTGTGTGTGTGTGTGTGTGTGTGTGTGTGTGTGTGTGTGTGTGTGTGTGTGTGTGTGTGTGTGTGTGTGTGTGTGTGTGTGTGTGTGTGTGTGTGAGTCAGAAGCTCCATGTGCAGCGTGGTATGAAGAATAACATTACACACCTACATTTGTCACCTCAATCAAATATTTTACTTTCTGCTTTTCTTGGTGGAAAAGTTCTGATTCTTTTATGATTCTTTTCCAATAATCTGAGTTTGTCACTTTGTCAGGTTTGACTGCTTTCAAACAGGCGTGCTTCTATTTTTTATTTTTTTATTTATATAATATATTTTGTTACCTGTCAGAAAGAGTTTGCTGTTAATATTTTTGTGGTATTCAGAAATTTTACTGATATTATTTGGATGTAGCCTGCTCTGGCTGCTACTTTGTGCAAAGTTTTGGATTTTGTAAAGCTTGGACCTGCTGAATGTTTTGTCTCTTATCTCCAGGGATGTCCTGGTTCTTTTTGTTTTGGGTTGTGAGATTTAGTTTCTTTTCTTTTTTTTTTCTTTTTTTTGGTTGTCATTTAATATTTAGTGTCTGCCGATACTGAGTCCTGATCCAATACTTGTATTTTGCTCGATATTATTACACTTTCACAGATCAGAATGCAAATGTACCTTTAAAGTCAATATACTCTATGTGGTTGAAGTTGTCACTTTAACAGTTCTGCTTTGAAGAAAAAAAAGACCAATATTAGCTGCCTCTCAATGTTTGTATTCATTTTTTTTTTTTTAAATAAATGGAATTTTTTTTATGTCTCATCAATTCCACTTAGTGCATAATTGCAACAGTGATAGTGACTGAATGATGTTTTAGTTGTTAAAAATACATTATTATTATTATTATTATTATTATTACTATTACTATTGTTGTTGTTGTATTCTTGTATGTAAAAAATATATTTAAAATGTCATCAAAAATGGACCTTTACTCAAATCGTGGTCGGATGCTTTTGAGTTGAGTTTTGGAACCATGTTGTAAGATTTGATGGTCTCAAATTAGATTGGATTAGATATAACTTTATTGATCCCTTGGGAAGACTCCCTCAGGGAAATTGAGCTTACAGCAGCATGTATAGCAGCACACAGGGTAAGAAGCACACAGAGTATCAAAAGTGAAGCCCACCTGGAACTAGAAAAAGTTGCAGTTCCTTAATTGGCCACTGGAGGCTGGCTCCAAAAGTAAGCAGGTTTCCAAAGGAGTCAGTGTTAAAATGTCCATCTTTAGAGCAGAAAAACATGTTTACAGGCTGGTACAAAAGCAAAAAACTAAACAATTTTGGTCTGTACAGATATTTTCCTCCTCCATGACAGCTATCCAGGGATGATTTTTTTCTCTAATTTTTCTCTGCATTTAAGATGTTTTAAGCCATAAAACTACAGTTGTGCTCAAACGTTTACATACCCTGGCAGGATTTTTGCTTTTTCAGCCATTTTTCAGAGAATATGAATGACAACACAAAAACTTTTTTTTTTCACTCACGGTTAGTGGTTGGGTGAAGCCATTTATTGTGAAACAACTGTTTCCTCATTTTAAATCAAAATGACAAGAGAACAGGTGTATTTTTTGAGTTCAAAAGAGGAAACACAGTTGTTTGACAATAAATGGCTTCACGCAACCACTAACCATGAATGGAAAAAAAAGTTTTTGTGTTGTCATTTATATTCTCTGAAAAATGGCCAGAAAAGCAAAAAGTTAGCTTCGATAATTGGTAATCAGCTAACTGAAAAGTTATCTTTTTTAACGCTAAACTGATAAACTGTTTAAAAACTTATCAGAAGCTACAGATAACTGATAACTTTAAATTTTGCCTCCCATATGCTCTCAGCTACTAAGTTGATTTTGAGTTGAAAGACCGCCAAAGCTTCTAATACAATCAAAGGCGATCACAAACCCAAACAACCAATGAGCCAACGCTTCTGTCTTTGTGCACTCTGTCCTCTGCTGTTGAAAAGCATCATTTACCCTGACAGGTTACAGTGGTCCTGCGATGGGGCTGAGGTCTTGAAATGGAAAGCAGGTTTGAATTATGGTTTTGCTTTATGAATAAAATTATTCTGGATAGAATAACTACATTAATGTAAACTCTTAAAATGTACAAAGTGATATATAACACATATCTGTTAATTTTAAAATAATGCACTAATTCTGAAGATTTGAACATTAACACACCAAAGGGATTATGGGTAAACTAAGCCTCCGCTCATAATGATTGGTTGATTCATTCATTCTATGTAAAAACCAGCAGAAGTGAATCAATGTAACGTGTTGATGTTTACAAATAAATATGCTTTTGTAAAATATGTCATTTTCTCATTTGTATAAAAAAGAAAGAAATCTTCAAGATCCCGCTAGACAGCACCTAAGAGCACGCGTGATGACATCACAACTCCGGTTAGGGAGACAAGGTTTCTTTCAGTAACGAGAACTGTCAAAAAACTTTCTCGTGTGTGGTTGCTGGAGTTGTGTGGCGACAGGAATCGCCACTTGAATGCTTGAATAACAATGTCAGTTGCACAAAGAAATCAAATAATAGTGAAAACATGTTCGGTGCAGTGTCATAACGCATCAATCGGTCGCTCCGTGAGGCGTCATAACATCCAATCGGTTAGCGGCTCGGTGCGGTGTCATAACGCATCAGTCAGTAGCTCCGTGAGGCGTCATAACATCAAGCCTGGTTCACGTCAAGATAATTAGGCTGATATCAGACCTGATCTTCCCCTTCCGACAATCTTAAGGACGCCCCGACAATCGTGATGATGCTAAATATAATCTTATCAGATACTCCTGCCGTGTGTGGTGTGTTAAGAAGGATGTGAGGAGCTAAATGTGACATGATGCAGCCAATCAGAAAGCGAGGTGTTTGATCTGGGAATGTTCGTGTGTGAAATCTGTTTGTGTGTGTTATTTTTACCATGTGGCTGACACCACACACTGTACAACTAAACCTGTCAGATCGATGATTTTTTTTTGTTTGTTTGTTTTGGAAACCTACAGATAATTTTAAAATACTGTGATATAACAACACTGTGAGAGAACCAGTTGCCAGTAGATGGCAGAGTTCTATGCATTTTGATGCCGGTTATATCACACGGCCTGAATCACAACAGACTTTTTGGATTTTGGAGAAGCAACCTGAGCTTCTTCTGGCATTTTTACATAAAACAAACACAATAACAATGTCTAAAAACCCAGAGAATATATTCATGAGAGTTTTAGGCACAATATACAAAGAGTTTAATGCTGTTGTCTGCATGGAGCCTGATCAGAGCGTCTCTAATGCATTTCTTCTGTCATATATACCCATAATGCACTGGGCACAGCTGCATGTCCACACTAAAACCTTCAAAATTAGTGCATTACTTTAAAACTAAAACATATATCTGATATTTTCACTTTATAAACTTCAGATGTGACGTTAATTTAAATAACTTGAAATTAGTTTGGTTAAAATTTTAACCATAAGTTAAAATTGTATGCCTCTGGATGACTTGGGTGCTGTTGCGAGCATATTAGTATGGGGTTAAAAGAAATAATCTTTTTTTTTCTTTTCTTGACAAGTTTTTCTTTGCCTACAGAGGATAGAGTGGTTTCTTGTAGAACCAGCTCTTCTCTGTTTGTAGAGAATAGAACTACGTATCTACTACAAAAAGCTATGTCTGCAAAAATGTTAGGGGTCTAAAAATTATCGGACCAAAACTTATCAGAAGATAATTTGTCCGATGATGGTTTTCAAAGTTATCTGAAAAGCTAACTTGATAATGAAAACATTATCTTCGATAATTACCGGTTAGCGGATTAGTGGAACTGTGCCCACCATTTACTATTTCCATTTACTGAAAATATTGTGTGATTTAATTCTGGATGCTAACAACATTGGCACATTTAGCAGTTATTGATAGCTTGCATAGATTGTGTGTTTGTGAGTGTGTGTGTGTGTGTGTGTGTATATATATATATAGCACTCCTTGTGGGAGGAGTCGTCCAGCCCCTCGTCGGAATTCCTTTGTCTGAGAAGTTGCTGAGAGACTGGCGCTTTGTTTGATCAAAATTTTTTCTAAACCTGTGAGACACATCGAAGTGGACACGGTTCGAAAAATTAAGCTGGTTTTCGGTGAAAATTTTAACGGCTGATGAGAGATTTTGAGGTGATTCTGTCGCTTTAAGGACTTCCCACGGAGTGAGACGTCGTGCAGCGCTCTCAGGCGCCGTCGTCAGCCTGTTTCAAGCTGAAAACCTCCACATTTCAGGCTCTATTGATCCAGGATGTCGTGAGAGAACAGAGACCTTTCCAAAGAAGTCAGTTTCAGCATTTTATCCGGATATTCCACTGTTAAAGGAGATTTTTTTAATGAAAGACGTGTGGGCGGATTGCAGTGTCGGCTCGCAGCTCCTCCCACAAGGCGTGCTCACAGGCGAATGATGTCACCGACAGGCGTGGAAAAACTCACGCATGCGCACGAGGGTTCAAGCATGTCTGACGTAAAAACATATGAATGAAATCCATATAGTGTTTGAAAAAAATAAAAGGACCTATACTTTATTGACAGCCCTCGTATATATATATACACTCCACAAAAACATAAACGCAACACTTTTGGTTTTGCTCCCATTTTGTATGAGATGAACTCAAAGATCTAAAACTTTTTCCACATAATATCACCATTTCCCTCAAATATTGTTCACAAACCAGTCTAAATCTGTGATAGTGAGCACTTCTCCTTTGCTGAGATAATCCATCCCACCTCACAGGTGTGCCATACCAAGATGCTGATTAGACACCATGATTAGTGCACAGGTGTGCCTTAGACTGCCCACAATAAAAGGCCACTCTGAAAGGTGCAGTTTTATCACACAGCACAATGCCACAGATGTCGCAAGATTTGAGGGAGCGTGCAATTGGCATGCTGACAGCAGGAATGTCAACCAGAGCTGTTGCTCGTGTATTGAATGTTCATTTCTCTACCATAAGCCGTCTCCAAAGACATTTCAGAGAATTTGGCAGTACATCCAACCAGCCTCACAACCGCAGACCACGTGTAACCACACCAGCCCAGGACCTCCACATCCAGCATGTTCACCTCCAAGATCGTCTGAGACCAGCCACTCGGACAGCTGCTGAAACAATCGGTTTGCATATCCAAAGGATTTCTGCACAAACTGTCAGAAACCATCTCAGGGAAGCTCATCTGCATGCTCGTCGTCCTCATCGGGGTCTCGACCTGACTCCAGTTTGTCGTTGTAACCTACTTGAGTGGGCAAATGCTCACATTCACTGGCGTTTGGCACGTTGGAGAGGTGTTCTCTTCACGGATGAATCCCAGTTCACACTGTTCAGGGCAGATGGCAGACAGCGTGTGTGGTGTTGTGTGGGTGAGCGGTTTTCTGATGTCAGTGTTGTGGATTGAGTGGCCCATGGTGGCGGTGGGGTTATGGTATGGGCAGGCATCTGTTATGGATGAAGAACACAGGTGCATTTTATTGATGGCATTTTGAATGCACAGAGATACCGTGACGAGATCCTGAGGCCCATTGTTGTGCCATACATCCAAGAACATCACCTCATGTTGCAGCAGGATAATGCACGGCCCCATGTTGCAAGGATCTGTACACAATTCTTGGAAGCTGAAAATGTCCCAGTTCTTGCATGGCCAGCATACTCACCGGACATGTCACCCATTGAGCATGTTTTGGATGCTCTGGACCGGCGTATACGACAGCGTGTACCAGTTCCTGCCAATATCCAGCAACTTCGCACAGCCATTGAAGAGGAGTGGACCAACATTCCACAGGCCACAATTGACAACCTGATCAACTCTATGCGAAGGAGATGTGTTGCACTGCATAAGGCAAATGGTGGTCACACCAGATACTGACTGGTATCCCCCCCCCAATAAAACAAAACTGCACCTTTCAGAGTGGCCTTTTATTGTGGACAGTCTAAGGCACACCTGTGCACTAATCATGGTGTCTAATCAGCATCTTGATATGGCACACCTGTGAGGTGGGATGGATTATCTCAGCAAAGGAGAAGTGCTCACTATCACAGATTTAGACTGGTTTGTGAACAATATTTGAGGGAAATGGTGATATTGTGTATGTGGAAAAAGTTTTAGATCTTTGAGTTCATCTCATACAAAATGGGAACAAAACCAAAAGTGTTGCGTTTATATTTTTGTTGAGTGTATATATATATATATATATATATATATATATATATATATATATATATATATATATATATACACTGTAGCTTGATCCACTAAGTCCAATTAATCCCCAGTTATTGAGACAATAAGTGGGTCATAATTTTTTATGCCCACACAACCATTATGAGAACCACCCAGCAGTCCCTAAAATATGATTTAATAAACACCTGTACCAAGGTTAGCCTGTTAGCTTAGCTTGTTGGTTACTTGAAGATTGGAAGCATCTTCAGGTCATCCACGGTGTTGGCCATGCTCCACCTCTTTATCTAAACATGGGTTAGCTGTGACGACATGGTAACACCCACAGCAGCACTTGTTGGACTTCATATTGGCTCTTACGAGTCTCTACAGAAAACCTTTAGGTGACATCATGCAGTTTGTCCAATATATGGTTGGAATGTAGATGGCCTGATGACCTAAGCACCTTCTTCTCCACAACATCCCTCACTCCCGAACAAGAGCCCATCAAATTACAGAGCCAGAGGGGGCAGCGCAGTGGTTTCTCTCTGGAGTGTCACAAAATCAGCTTTAGAGCTTCAACACTGCCCCATTTCTACAAGCTTTATTATGTAATCAAACTGAAAACAGTAGATAAATCCACCTGTTTCCACTCTGCGTACCGTATATTTAATGGAAGGTCGTGTAAGTGTTTGTCGTGTAGTGTTTGTGTTTGTTTTTTTCCAACTTTAAAACTTTTCACATTTTTTAAAGGAACACACACACACTTCATCATAAAACCTGACAAAGCAACGGAGAAAAGCGTATTACATACATAGAATGAATGGATAAGTAAATCATATTAGTTACAAATGAATGGCAATGTTAGAACCTAATTAGATAAACTACAAAGTAAAAAAAAAGAGGAGTAAATAAGTAAATAGGTAAAGTAATAAAATACAAAAATGAGAAAATAAGACAATAATTAAAGGGCATTTTTCACATAAGGTGCAACTTATCTGCTTATAGGGTCTTGTTTGAACCTCTGCGTGATATCGCGGGATTTGACCACTTCTGGGGACAGCCTGCCGTTGCACAATGCAAACGCAGCATCGCTTCTAAGAGAAAAAAGGTGTACTGTTTTGTTTTTGGCTGCAATCACCGTTGGGAAAAATGCAGTTTTTTTCTGGTTCCCAGTGGAGAAGGGAAGACGAGGCAAACGGTCGTGTTGGTAACGGTTAGCGGTCTCTCGCCTGCACAACTGCCTCAACATGTTTGAGCTCTCGGTCGTAAACAAAGCGCAACACATGTCCACTTTCCACTGCATTGTCACTTTTTCTTTGCAGTTTCACTTCGTTTGCTGTGTAATTTGCCCAAAAACACAGAAAGTGGCATGTTTCTGCTGGGGACAGATGAGGGCTGTCCCTGGGTGTAGGATTATTGCGCCATATGCGTCACATTTGAACCCTTTAGCGCCCACCCTCAAATGAGACTACGGTGCCCAATTGGCCATTCAATATAACACACTCTATTGAAAACCTAAATACACAGCACCAGAGCGATAAGATGACAAATGAGCACATGGGCCCACAGGAGTATGGAATGATCATAATCGAAATATGGAATGGCAAAGAAAAGACAGAGTGTTCATATAGTTTGAGTAAAAGAAAGTCATAGTGAATTCTAGAAACAGAGACCAGGTATTGATGTATTTCTGTCTGGGCTTAGATCTATTATTTCTGAGATTCTCCAGTGGAATCGGAGAAAACATTTCTTTAACCCGAGATATGAATGACGGGGGCTTCTCTGACTTCCAGGATAAGCCTCTGAGCCTGGAGCGAGGCGAAGGCCACAAAGTTAGATTGAGGGGTAGTAATGTTCATGCCCTCGTCTGGCACACCAACTGTGACCAAAAATGCTGCTCCAAAACGAGTGTAGGGATGAGCATTCAGAAAACGTACGTCCGGTAGTTGCAGGTTGTTGGTGACATACAATACATGAAGAATCTGTATTCACATAAAACATAGACAGTTTAACTCTAGTGAGATGCAGTATCTTCAACCGGATTAGACGACACCTGAGACAGAGTCACGTTGAGTGAGTACGCTGTCCAGCATGTTCCCAAATCTCCACTGTAATCCCAATACTGAGATCCTGCTCCCACGCAGAGTTAATTTAGTTAGTCTGCAATGTTTTATATAGTTTAGCAATGTTGCCTCTTGCAACTGGGTCCAACATAGTATCAAGGGTGTCCTGGCCTGAAATATATGGAAGTCCTAGCTTTTCTAATTCCATCTAAGATGCAGACGTGTTGACACACGGCGGTAAACAGGATGTAAACATATTTGCATGTAGTATTTGAAGCGTGTGGGTGAATCAAATCTCTTCTGGGTTTTATTACCTGGCTCACACAAACAAGCCGACAGAAACATTCACAGGTCAATCTCCCACAAATTCAGGTTGATGAAACAGTCAAGCATCTACCAGCACTGAATGGGCACAAAGAGGAAAAGTCAAATCAGCTGCACAGCAAACTGAGTGCCATGAATATTTTGGCTCAAATTAAGATGTCAAACGGCTTTGTAAACACGCCGTTACTGTTTTAAAGCATGTCCTGCTTGGAAGTGAATCAGTAACAGCTGTCACATTAGATGACAGCTGCTTTTCTTTTACAAGAATGAGTTCCTGAGAACTGCAGGTTACCTGGTAACAGGAAAAGAAGGGCGACAAAGGGTTGATCCTCTGTACCACATAACCTACAGTGCATAGTGCGAGTTCATGTGGGGCATGTCCATCTCCACTTTGCCATTTAGAGGACATATAATCTGAACACAAAGTTAGGCACAGGGTACAAAGGGATTACATTTAATCTCTTAATTAATCATGGGTGTGCTGTGGGCGTAACCAATCACATTGTCATCTTTCATTACTTGTAACTGCTGGTTGCACTGGGACCTGGTGCATTTCTATTTAGATGGTGAACTCAAGTGAGAGCAGCAGCCACCGAAGCTCCCTGAGGTGAAGCAGTAAGGTAAAGGTTTGCATTTTTCCATTAGTGTTTACTTTTATTTCATTTTTATGTTTTCTGTTGTTTGATGCATTGATTTGCATATGTATATTAGTGCATAATTAGTTTGCACTGCATATATTATATGCTCATATAATATGCAATGGGCTTCATATGCATTTAATATATGTTGTGTGCACAAGCAGAGTGTATTTGTCAAGTCAAGTCTTGAGAACAAGTGCTATGCTGCATCCATGACACCAGGGAACCACCCACGCAGACAACAGGTCCATTCCCATATCTCTAAAATAACCATCTATCCGCCACAGCCAGGTGAGTGCATGCATGTCGTGAATCCATCTATGTAAGGTGTATCCGAATATTACATCTTACAAATAACAGAAGAACAAGATGCTTGATGTTAGAACAGGTTGTTGGTGGTGTATGATGCAAAGGCGTTTTGCATTCTGACAATAGCAGTGCACTAACACTGCACCTGGTAATACCTAATTTTAATACCAACACGTACACCTCGTGGTTTGTCAGGGGCCATACTGCTACACAACAGTGTATGTGCATGGAATCATTGCAAGAGGTCCGGTCTGACATTGTGCTCTTTACTCCAGCTTATTGGTGCTCTTAATTTGAGTATTCTAGCAAAAACACACTGAACAAAAGGTATTAACCCTCTGGGGCCGACGCCGTCTTATACGACGGCTAAGACCAAGCTTTACTAAATTATAAATAACTTTTTAATGATATAAGATAGAAACTTCTCCTTTTTTGCTGAAAAGTTAACTCTGCGGACTTTCGAGCCAGCCATCGGACATCTTTGTACTCCTCATAGAAGCTGTGTGATGATGTGCGCAATGTGAGTGTCCAATCGGAATTGGTTCACCGTCACATGGTTTTCCAAAATCCAACTGTAGGGCAGATTTACCTCACGTGAAAAGCCAAAGATCATTTTCAGGAGTGATATGTTACTAGTTGGCCCATTTGAATAGCCCCCTGGGTGCTCCAATGAGTGCATACTATTAGTACATACTCCGGGTGCCCTGCGCCATTACGCACAGCGATCAGTGAAAGCAGGAGCAGACAGAGAGCCTCTGATGACAATCTCACGTGCTCAAACAAAGAGTGTGTAACTATCAGGATTGCTCCACTAGTTTGCATATGAATGTTACTGGATAACTCTGTTGCTTTCTCGGCATAAAGCACTGTTTACCATATCAATGGACAACAAAATGCATAGACCATTTTGTATATATTGTTCAAAATGTGCATTTGTGTTTATTGTTTGAACCTTTTTGTTGTACAGTCTTTCACACAAGACCTCAAATTACCTTTATAAAGTGTCAAAACAGTTGTTTATTATAGTTTGCTGTGTTTTGAGTAAATGTGTGGAAAATGATTTTTCGCTTTATTTTTCCTTGCCTATTTTTGATTGTAAACCTTTATTACACTAAAAACACAACAACAACATATATATTCTGAAAGCACAGGTTGTCCTGAAAAAAAAGAGACATAAAACGTGATTGTGGGATGCAAGCAGAACTGTTAACAGCAATAATAAAACATTCAACAAAAAACAAATAACAAAAAATGTCCTCGGACCCCAGAGTTTAACTATTGCAGTTTGGCTTGCTGACTGTCCCCTAAGTTTTTGCAAACTCAGAACTGCCATATTCCTGAAAGATAGAAAAAAGCTGGCAATGAAAATCTAAATCCAAGTACAGAAAAACACTAACAGGAACACTTCTAATGATTTTACGTGCATGCTGCATGATACTGTACTACATTGCATTATGGGTAATGACAAAACATTGAGTGGGTGCAGATGTGAGTGCAGGGTCATTCGATATTTAAACAGAGTGATCGCTAGGTGTAAAAATGAAAATTGCATTGTTTGAAAGCTTGCAATGACAATACAATTTTGTGGTGCCTTTCACCAGACTTATTTCTGCAGACCGACAAAAAACAAACCAAAAAACTCAAAAATTAAGAAATTGCAAGAATAACAGAAGACTTCATCTTCAGTAGCAATACAACTCTTATTGTGCATAAAATGAAGCTCTCCAATTTCCTTCATGTTTATTACAAAAGTGTATAGATTGTTTGTTTGCTTTTACTGCAGATGAAACTGAAGGTCACATTCTGCACTTCTTCTATGTTTCTCTGTATGACGTTCGTTACACTGCCTCCAAGTGGACACAATTGTCTGTGCATTTATTAAAGAACTGTCATTTGACTTTCTCTGAACATAGTGCAGCAGATAAGTGAATATTTACAGAGGAATCCTTCACATGGTGATGCAAGCACCAAATTTGGCACAAATAACTCCTTCGACATTTACTCTTTTGAAAAGTGTCCACTTGAATTTTCAATAGTTCAGTTGAAGAATTACACAGGGGTCAAAATTTTAAAATGCTCCAATCATATTGAAATGCATTCCATATTATTTGTCTGATCATACAGATTTCAAAAAGATATAGTTTGGACCATCTATGACTGAATTCTATGGAGTTATGGGGTAAAACAGGAAAAATGGTGAGAAAGGTTGATTTCAGTTTGCACATTGGTCAAAGGTTAAAGGTGCTCCAATTTTGGTAAAAAGTGATGTAACTTCTTGGTTTAACAAATAGAGTATTAAAAAGGAATAGTTTGCACTATCTGTCATGCTTAGTTATCATATTGCAGGGTAACATATGTTATAGAATGCAATGGATGTCGACATTGTTTGACCTTTACTGTGGACGCCAAACATTCAGCACAGTCAAAACTATTCCATTTATTAATCCTATTAGCTAAACCAATAATTTGCATCACTCTTTACCAAAACTGGAGTAACTTTAACTTTTGACCCCTGTACAAACTGAACTTGACCTTTCTCACCATTCTTGCTGTTTTTACCCCATAAGTCCATAACATTTAATCATAGAGAGTCCAAACTATACCTTTTTGGAATCTTTATGATCAGGTGAATAATATAGTGTAGTTTTCAATATGATTAGAGCATTTTTAAATTTTGACCCCTGCTGTAATTCTTCAGTTGACCCCTACTGGCTGCCTGTTGAAAATTCAAGTGGACACTCTGCTTTTTCAAAAAAGTAAAGTCTATGGAGTATTTGTGCCACATTTGGTGTTTGCATCACCATGTGAAGTATTTTTCCAGTTATCTGCTGCACTAACGTCTTAGTGGAGCAGATGTTCACCATGACGGCGGTGCAGCAGCGTTCAGCTACGAGGCAGCACAAAACACTTAAGAAAACAAATAAACAAAAAAGCAAACACCCTACTAAGAATGGCATATCCACTGTATGATCTGCTCTTCAGTGTGTCTTCTAAGGAGAGTGTGAGCGCTGACACTCACCCACAGCCTTCAGGGAGGCGTACTTGTTGAGATCCTTGCTCTGCTGCTGCTGCTGCTGCTGCTGCTGTTGTTGATGTTGCAATTGCTGCTGCTGCTGCTGCTGCTGCTGTTCATAGACGTGTGCCAGCTGGCTCATGGCCGGGTAAGGGTGCTGCTGGCCCACGTTTGAGCCCGGTCCCATGTTGTTGTTGATCTGACCACCATCTGTGGGCCAAGAGATATGACAGGAAAGGTTACAATGGATTACAGCAGATTTACGACGGGTCTGCTGTGGCACTGATGGTTTAAGTCTCAATTTCACAGCTAGGAGCTGTCGTGTCCTGCAGTGTTATTGGCTGATGAACACTGCCAGTGTGGCACTGACTGGTAAAACACCTCGCTGATGAATCAGTTGTTAAGAAAGGACTGGGCGTGACCTGCAATAGAAACCTGTAGCTGTGCGGATGAAAATGTGGTTATAGGCCTTTTATTTTTATTCATTGCAGTTCATCACTTTGCTACTAAAACAAAACCATCAATTCATAAATGTGCTTCACAATAAACACACAAAATATGAAGTGGCACACTTGTTAGTGCTTTAAACTGAAGTATACTTTGGTGAATTATACTGAAATATATGAAGAGTTCAGATGCAAAACCCAATATCTCCAGAACCATAAAGTTTTAGTTGATGCCAACATGTACTTGGCTGTCAAGGGGCCCATCAGTGTGCAAAATATGAAAGAATTTTAATAACTGCTTTCATGTTATTGATGAAAGTCTGTGCATTTCCGCATAGGGTTTCCTTTAAATCTCCATTTTCAACTGCATTTTTCTCCATTTGGAAAAAAACACTTACTCGGTTTTGCATCTGGACTCTTCATATCCTGAAGTATAGTATAAGCCATGGTGTTTAGTCAGTCAGTAAATAGACCACATGTTGCCATTGTGAGTATGTAACACTCACTCGTAGCTGCAGTCACACTGCTCCGGACTGGAAGCATTCAATGGTGCTGTGCTTCAACACTTCCACAGAACTGCCTTAGGTCCTGGATGGCAACAGTCCAGGCAGACAACAGGTCCATCCCTATTTGTCTCCTGCAGCCAGGTGAATTATGGGCCTTTTCCAGCCAGTTCAGCCCTCAGCACTCAGGCACCGATGTGCTGGATCACTCATAGTCCAACACAGCATTCTGGTTGAAACTTGAACACAATTGTGTGTTCCAACAGGAAAATGACACCAAACACACATCAAAGCTGGCCATGGAATGGAACAAGCAGGCTAAAAATAATCTTTTGGAATGTCCTCCCAAAGTCCTGAGTATCAATATCTGGGCTGTGCCTAAAGGAAAACAACAAATGTAATAGAATAATTCAGCCAAGGCGCCTGTTCAAATATCCAACCAGAATTCTGCTAGAAGCTGGTTGATGGGTACCACAAGATCTGGTGAATGAGGGATGTGCTAAGGGACATTCAGCCAAAACATATTTGTGCAACAATATTAATTCTTTTATACTAAAAATGTTCAACAATTCACAAAAAAGAACCATTGTTTGGCCAACAGCACCGTGACAGTAACGTAGACAGTGAATGCATGTAAACTTCTGACCACAGCGGTAGACTTTATCGCAGTTGTCCGAGGCAGGTGATCCATGACCTGAAGCATCACTGGGTCTATGTGCTAATTTGCACACCGGATGCCCTTCCTGACGCAACTCCACATGACGTGGAGAATGGGCACAGGTGGCCTTGAACTGGGAACCTTCTGTTTGGGCAGCAAGTAGTGCACGGACCACTCGGCCACCACGTTGCCCACACACGTGTCAAAGTGACCTCAAGCAAAATAATTAATGCAAAGGCAAATTGTTCCCCCGGACAAATACGGGGAAAAAGATGTTGATAAAGAAAGAGAAGACAACTCGTTCAGACAACAGCTGCCCCCATTGCAGATGTTGGTTTCATCTTCAAAGGTCAGAAGTAGAAGAATAGTTTGTAATCGCTCAGTGACGTCATGATTGGCATCAATTCATGTGTCACCAAGCGAGCGAGTCCCTCAGCAACCTGGTGGGCAAAAACACTGAAAACAAAATTGACTTGTGTCGTCTCTGCCAAGTTGGCTGGCTGGTGACGGCGTGGCAAACTCGAAAAACGGAATTAGTCTCCCTGAGTGCTTCTGGGAAAACTGCAGTGGGTTTTGGAGGGTGGGAACAAGGGGCATAAAAAAAGAAATACTGCTGATTTGTTGCTGCAACTTCAACAATGGATATAGGAAAAGCAAAAATTATATGACTTAAATAAAAATCTTTCATAGTATTTATTTAATAATTGTGATGGTTGTTATGGATTCACATGTCAACTTGTTGGTTTTGTCCCAGAATTAGTCAGAACCAATGACACGAACCCACTCAGGACAAAATTCAATAAAACCCACAAAAAGACTCAGAAAACAAACTGGATCTCCTCAAACAGTGCCTTCTTCAATTGTTCAAGCTCACCAGATCTTCATGTTTCCTCCACTCATAGAGCACATATCTCCACTGAGGTCCAAGACGATCTCACTTTCATTCTGAGACAGCTACTGCTTTGATCTCTCTTCTGTTTTTCTTAGTCCTTGATTGCTGAGCTGTGATATTGATCCTGGTCTTTGTTCATAATCAATCATCTTTCATCCTGATATCTGATCATAATCACCAATCATTGGTCCTCCCGACCTTAGATCCTGATCACTCATTTCCTTGATTCAGTTGATCCTGATTAATGATCTTTCACCTTCATGAAAAGGGTTATATTTTCATGGGCATTTGTCTGCTGTACTTTGTTCCTACAATCAGGATCAAAGAAATGTGGATCGTACAGAGACTCTTATCTTTGATCCAAATGTTTAAACAATCAGCTATTCTGATCACATCATCACAGAAATCAGGATCTAAAATAAAAGATTAACAATCAAAGGTTGTATCAAAGATCAAGGAAGAATGCCAGGATGTACACATTGATTAGAATCAAAGATCAAAGGTAGGATGTGGATTAAAGTACAGCAGAGCAACGATCAAAGTTGAAAGGCCAGATCTGCTCCTTAATCCACACCACAATGTAATCAGCTCTTCCTTGAGTAAAGGTCCACATCCCCCACTAAATTGTATTACTTTCTGCTGTGTCTCTGCAACCAAAAAGGGTTAGAGAGATGATCTGAAGTTTGTATTGATCAGCAAGGTATGTGTGATTGATTGGTAACGTGGACGTATCTCGGTCTGCAGAACATACAGAGTTTACATCGGCACTCTGATGCTTTATATTTTAAACATGGATTGAGATTTAACGTTTATAAACCTTGATGATGATAAGTTTGTTTGAAATGTGTGATTTTATCTTGCTTGAACTGAAGGTTGTGCAACTTTAGTATGTTTTCTGGCAAACCAAAAGCTCAGTAACGATTATCGATCCGACTGTCGAACAGCATTTACAGCTCATGCAAGCAGAAATAAAAATGACCTCTGGCCACGTTAATCATCAGCACATCAGTGGCCTTCTGACCAGACTGTGATTAGCAGACACTCAGTCCTTTACAGCTAAACGTGTCATAAAGTAACCTTTGCAATCCCGCCCATAAACGACTACATAACGTGGCCTAAAGCACCGCCCCCTTGACAAGAAGCAGATGGCAGAATAACACGCTGACGAATATACAGATGGAAAGAAGGGCAGCATCCGCAGTGTGACACAGTTCTAAAGCGGAGCAGGAAGGTCTGACACAGGCTGACTTTAAAAACGCAGCTTAATTTTTAAATATGTGAGGGAATTCACAGGACGCCCGGCATTGTTCCCCGGCTGTGCCGAGCTCGGCGGATAATTGTAAATTCCTGTTACCGACGTCGACATTGTTATCTTAAAGTGAATGCATTCCCCAAAGCGCTAACAGTGCTGCGTGTTATGTCAAAAAGTAAGAAAAAGTTTATGGCCGCACGGGGAAGGAAAGTGAGAGAAACTTAAACTTAAAAAAGAGGAGGACAGAAGGAGGTTCAGTTATGTTTTTTGCATTTCTCAAGTGAAATTAGGTGGAAAAAAGAGAATGAAAACAATGTGCAAAAACATGACAGAAAACATGCAAATTTAATTTCTACAGAATGGGCGGGGCTACGCAACTCAAGAAATGTGCTACATTCAGGTCACGTCAGCAAGTGAGAAATTACAAGCTGGAACTCAGACAAAATGATTTTCGGGTTGGGTCTTTTTCTCGGAATCTCAGAAATTCAGTTCTCCAGTTTATCTGACTTGACATCTTTATGACGACGAGGACAGGCGTCAGAGGGCTGATACATACTCTACACACACTACACACCACAACATACAGGTCAATACACACATTTATAATGGTGTTTTTGGCACCTCCCTACCTAGCTGACCTAATTAAACCTTACGTACCGGCCCGCGTTTTGCGTTCTCAGGGTGCAGCACTACTTTGTGTCTCTAGGGTGAATAAGAAATCTGCAGGTCACAGAGCTTTCTCTTATTGTGCCCCTGTTCTGTGGAATGATCTCCCTGCATCAATAAAACAATTAGATTCTGTGGAGACTTTCAAGTCCAGACTTAAGATGCACTTATTTTATCTTTCGTATGGCTAGCATACTGGCATAGTATAGTTCTACGCTTTTTACTCCTTTAATTAATTTTGTTAGGAAACGGAGTGTGCCGCGGCCTCAACTTTATCTAAATTCTGGGTCTTTTAGTGAAGTTTAGGGCTAGTGGCCGGCGATCACCTTAGTATTTCTTCTGTTTTTCTTGTTGTTGTTTTCTGTTTTTTCTCTCTGTTTAAGGTGCAGCTCCATCCAGAGATGGGTGTGGTAATTGTGCTGGAGACCCTCCTGTCCTGTGCACCAACAGCATTTCTTGTATATTCGTTTTGTAAATTGTTTCTGTAATTTATGTCTGTAGCATGGCCCAAGCAGAGGGTCACCCCTTTGAGTCTGGTCTGCTTGAGGTTTTTCCTTACCACTGTTGCTCTGGGGGTTAGTAAGGTTAGACCCTACTTGTGTGAAGCACCTTGAGGCAACTCTGTTGTGATTTGGCGCTATATAAACGAAAATAAATTGAATTGAAATTTTTGACACTGTATGACAGGATGCGGGGGTCATTCATACCAATCAATCACAAATATTTTACTGAACATCCATCTAGTGTTCTTGGTGGTTGAGAAGTACAAAAAAGTGTTTTTTTTAACTATGTTTTGCTTGACCTTTGACCAAAATACTTCAGAATCTAATCATATCTAGATATCTTTCCAATTAATATTTCCACCAAGTTTGAAGAACATCCATCCAGATGTTTATGAGTTATCTCTTACTGACACACACACACACAACGCACACCCACGCCATGCTATCGCCACTTTGCTGACATGCAGAGTGATCATTGCACCCTCCATCATGACGGTTGAGACAGTAATTTACATGCTATTTAATTAGTTTGGACAAATTATTTACTTTCGTATGCAAGCAATGTCAAATGAGAAAATGTTGGGACTTTGCAGAAAATGCCATAAACAAAACAGAAACTACAGTGATCCTTCCATTTGATATGTATTTATTTCACTGCAGACAGTATGAACCCAAGGTATTTCACATTTTCTGTAATGAACTTCTTTTCATTTAATACACGGTACATTCATTCCTACATTTAAGGCCTGAAACACATTTTTTAAAAAGTTGGGACGGGGAAATTGATTCTGAATACACAGATTAAAACATCACTTTTACAGCTTTTCTTGATACAAATCAGAGAATGAACACATGAACAATTCCAAGTTGTTGAATTAACATCTGATGCTTGTCAGCTTTCTTTCTATATTAATTTTATAAACGCTCACACAACCCTGTTTGTAACAACCTGACTATTTACGTTCTTGGCAGTTTCATGCCTCTGTTATCTCAGTTGATCCATGAAGTTCATTTCAGAGGTCTTATACCTGCACGACTCAACTTACAAGGAAAATCTAATCATGTTGGAAATGAATCACGTATTGGTGGCACTGAATGACTCCGGCTGACGAGGTGGAGTCGAGGGACAGATCTTTAGTTTCTTTGTAGGTGTGTCCACTCACACAACATAAAACTATTTTCTGATTCATTTAAAAATTCTACACAAGATACCATAGGATGTGTGTCACAGTTCAGCTGCCTCCGAGCACACACGACATACATATTATAGTATATTAGAGCTCAAAATTCTACTGTACCTGCATTAATGATGAATGTCCACCAGGTGGAGATTTTGCTCCATTTCAAGAACCTTGAGTACAGGTTTCTGTGGGACACGATGGTGACCGATGTGTTGCTTACATTAGTCAGCAGTACAGTAGCATAGACACATAGTTACCCCTACCAACGGTGAGGTTATGTTTTCACCCCATTTGATTGTTTGTCTGTTTGTGAACAGCCTGTAATCCACAATTTTTCATATATCGTTATGAAATTTTTACAGAGGATTTATATCCTGATAGGCAAGAACTGATTAAATTTTCAAGGTCAGTCTTGGAAAATTGGGGAAAATAAATCCCTATCCTATAACGTTGAACAAATATTCAAAAATTTATAACTGGCAGAAAAGATAAAAAAAATCTCCTTTAACAGTGGAATATCCGGATAAAATGCTGAAACCGACTTCTTCTGAAACTTCTCTGTTCTCTCACGACGTCCTGGATCAATAGAGCCTGAAATGTGGAGGTTTTCAGCTTGAAACAGGCTGACGACGGCGCCTGAGAGCGCTGCGTGACGTCTCGCACCGTGGGAAGTCCTTAAAGCGACAGTATCACCTCAAAATCTCTCATCAGCTGTTAAAATTTTCACCGAAAACCAGCTTAATTTTTCGAACCGTGTCCACTTCGATGTGTCTCACAGGTTTAGAAAAAATTTTGATCAAACAAAGCGCCAGTCTCTCAGCAACTTCTCAGACAAAGGAATTCCGACGAGGGGCTGGACGACTCCTCCCACAAGGAGTGCTCACAGGCGAATGACGTCACCAACAGGCGTGGAAAAATTCACGCATGCGCACGAGGGTTCAAGCATGTCTGACGTAAAAACATATGAATGAAATCCATATAGTTTTTGAAAAAAAAATAAAAAGGACCGTTACTTTATTGACAGATCTTGTATCTTAATCAAACTTGCCCCAATCACTCTCATATTTGAATGTAAGGTGCAGACTGGCACTCAGTATCACCTGACAAAGTTTGATCTGGATTTGATCCGTATTGCAGATGTAGCAGATATTTGATTTTAACATTGAAAAGCCTTTTTGATATACATATATTTTGTATGTATTATGAAAAGCCACTTCTAACAGGACTTTCAGCTTGAAAAAAATTTTCCAAGGTAAAAATTTGTGGAATTGGAAACTAATATCGGCGAAGGTTTTCACTGTTGTTTCTATATGTTGTGTTACATATGTAGTGTTCAGAATAATAGTAGTGCTATGTGACTAAAAAGATTAATCCAGGTTTTGAGTATATTTCTTATTGTTACATGGGAAACAAGGTACCAGCAGATTCAGTAGATTCTCACAAATCTAACAAGACCAAGCATTCATGATATGCACACTCTTAAGGCTATGAAATTGGGCTATTAGTAAAAAAAAAAGTACAAAAGGGGGTGTTCACAATAATAGTAGCATCTGCTGTTGACGCTACAGACTCAAAACTAAATATGTTCAAACTGCTTTTTTAGCAATCCTGTGAATCACTAAACTAGTATTTAGTTGTATAACCACAGTTTTTCATGATTTCTTCACATCTGCGAGGCATTCATTTTGTTGGTTTGGAACCAAGATTTTGCTCGTTTACTAGTGTGCTTGGGGTCATTGTCTTGTTGAAACACCCATTTCAAGGGCATGTCCTCTTCAGCATAAGGCAACATGACCTCTTCAAGTATTTTGACATATCCAAACTGATCCATGATACCTGGTATGCGATATATAGGCCATTTGTTAAAGTTCTCCGTCACCACGATGGATTTCCGTCATTTGGAAAATTTAACCACACATATGCATGCGCACGTGGTGTCATGCGTGTTTTGGGGCCGAAATATGATCCCATTCTGCGCTAATCAAAGTAGCAGCAATGTCAATGTGGACTGTGGAGGAAGGGACTGTGTGAATTTTCACTCCTCTCCGCTCTGTTTACTGCTTGCCATGAGCCACGGTCCTTCTCCTCCCTGTCTTCGTGGGAACATTGGCAGACGCTCCCCAAGTAGAGCGGGGCGTGGCTTTGCTTTGAACCAATGAAGCAATGATCCGATTCTGCATCAATGGTTTGTCACTTTATCTTAATTTTCCCCCGCTAAAACCCCAAAGAGCATATGTCTGTGAGTAATATTTTTTATATTAAACCGGCCTGTTATGGTCTTCTAAAACATTTGATAGATGTATTTTATAACTTAAAAACGGGACCGATGCTAACGCGTTAGCATGTCTATGGTGTTTTCAATGTTAAAGTTAGCATTAAGCTGTTCACATCTCAGCACAGTTTGTGTGCATGTTTTCTGTAAAATAAATAACTAATGGCTTAGTGTTTGTTGTCGTAAAAGAGTCAAATGTATTACGAATTGTAATTTGTTTATTTTTATTTATATATTAATAATAATATTAATCAGAAGAATCAGAATCGCCTTTATTGTCATTGTAATTTCCATTACAAGGAGATTTGAGTGCAATTCCAAAAAGGTGCTTTCCGTGGTGCGAGTAATTTTTAGCCAAATGAAAGATCGTGAAATTTAACGGTAAATTATTCAGAGTATATGCGCAACTAATATAAACATAAGGTAAAATAAAATGAAATGTGGACTAAGTAATGTAAAACAAGAATTATATACAACTGTTTTATTTAAGTTTCACAATTTGTTTCGGTCAAACCACATCTAAGCTGTGTTTTTACACATGAAAAAAATAAAATGCAATAAACTGCACATTTGTGTCTTTTTTCATGAAAATAACTTATTAAAGATCACATATTACACTTTAGTCAGGCCTTTAAAATACTTTTGTGGACTCTTGCTGTAATATGTTGTCAGTGGTTGAGATAGTTTCTGTAGGCATCTAAAAATGCTCATAATCGGATGAAACCTGATGGAAATCTCTCAAAATAAAACAAAACATTCGAGGTATGTTTTTGACGAGAATATAACATCATAACTTTATTACAAGCTCAAACGTTGATGTTCCGTGATAAAGGCCTCATAATAATAACTCACTTCAAGAAATAATGTCAAATCTCACAAGTAAAAAAAAAAAAAAAAAAACAACAAAAAAAAAATGATTAATTGATTACTATAATAATCGTTAGTTGCAGCCAAGTTTGTTTTATGAGTGAGAGCATTTTACAGATTAAATGTGAATAAGCCAGTTTTGAGTTTCTCAGTGTGCATGCGTTTTCAAAACTGGTGACATTGTTACTTTCTGCACAGCAGAACAACGTCAGTTGCTTTAGGCCCTAATTTTGTATTTTATTGACTGTACAGCGACACTGCACCCATTTGGTGCATTTACCGGATTAGAACAGATCAAAATACTACAGAAGACAAAGAATTTTTACTTGACAGTTTGAAGTGAGTTTTCTTTGTTTCAGAGGACTTCATATCCATTAAAATTCAGCAGAATATACAAAATTTGACTTGCTCTTTTAAAGATTTCCGGGGGAGGACCCCCAAACCCCCTATAATCAATAGTGTGTTTTTACTTCACAGATTGAAGTGACTTTTATTTGTTTCAGAGGGCTTCATACCCATTAAAATTCATCAGAATATACAAAATTTGTCTTGCTCTTTTAAAAAAAAATTCTGTGGGAGATCCCCCAGACCCCCATAGTTTGAAGTGAGTTTTCTTTGTTTCAGAGGGCTTCATACCCATTAAAATTCACCAGAATATACAAAATTTAACTTGCTCTTTTAAAAAATCTGTGGGGGAGATCCCCCATACCCCCATAATCAATACTGTGTTTTTACTTCACAGATTGAAGTGAGTTTTATTTGTTTCAGGGGGCTTCATACCTGTTAAAATTTACCAGAATACACAAAATTTGACTTGGTCTTTAAAAAAAAATGTTAAAAAATTTTTTTAAAAATGTTCTGGGGGAACACCCCCAGACCCCCCACAATCAAGACTACACCCCGCCCCCACGACCTTTTATGTACCTTTATGTTCAAGTTTTGCATTCTTTTTATGCTTTGTCTGTCTCTCCTTAGAGGCTATTTAGAATAGATTTGTATGCTGTATAATGTGTTTATTGTATTTATTGAGGAAAAAAGAGTGTGTGCCCCCACTACGCCACATTTTAGGGAATTGCTGGCATTGATTTTTGCCAGGAAAAAAATTTCAGTCAGATGAAAATTTATTGCTTTAACCCATGATATAGGCCCAACACCATAGTAGGAGAAACGTGCCCATATCATGATGCTTGCACCACCATGCTTCACTGTCTTCACTGTGAACTGTGGCTTGAATTCAGAGTTTGGGGATCGTCTCACAAACTGTCTGCGGCCCTTGGACCCAAAAAGAACAATTTTACTCTCATCAGTCCAAAAAATATTCCTCCATTTCTCTTTAGGCCAGTTGATGTGTTCTTTGGCAAATTGTAACCTCTTCTGCACATGTCTTTTATTTAACAGAGGGACTTTGTGGGGGATTCTTGCAAATAAATTAGCTTCACAGAGGCGTCTTCTAACTGTCACAGCACTTACAGGTAACTCCAGACTGTCTTTGATCTTCCTGGAGCTGATCAATGGGTGAGCCTTTGCCATTCTGGTTATTCTTCTATCCATTTTGATGGTTGTTTTCCATTTTCTTCCACGCGTCTCTGTTTTTTTATCCATTTTAAAGCACTGGAGATCATTGTAGATGAACAGCCTATAATTTTTTGCACCTGCGTATAAGTTTTCCCCTCTCCAATCAACTTTTTAATGAAACTATGCTGTTCTTCTGAACAATGTCTTGAACATCCCATTTTCCTCAGGCTTTCAAAGAGAAAAGCAGGTTCAACAGGTGCTGGCTTCATCCTTAAATAGGGGACACCTGATTCACACCTGTTTGTTCCACAAAATTGACGAACTCACTGACTGAATGCCACACTACTATTATTGTGCACACCCCCTTTTCTACTTTTTTTTTTTACTAATAGCCCAATTTCATAGCCTTAAGAGTGTGCATATCATGAATGCTTGGTCTTGTTGGATTTGTGAGGATCTACTGAATCTACTGGTACCTTGTTTCCCATGTAACAATAAGAAATACACTCAAAACCTGGATTAATATTTTTAGTCACATAGCACTACTATTATTCTGAACACTACTGTATAAACCTGTATGTGATTCTAGTAGGACTGTCAGTCCACAGGGGAAGTCCTGCTCTCTCAGCCAAGGAAGATGGGATTCCGGTAGTACGAAGGAACCGTCATGACCAGAGACTTCTTCAGCTGAAGTAGATGACGTGACACCAGTGTTATGTTGTCTTGCCTTGAGCTCTCTACAAGGCTGTACTGTCACCACCTTCATGACCATTGGACTTTTGTTTGTCTTCTGCACTCAATCGGTTGAGTCTGCGCTTTGCATGCTGGGATAGACACGTCCCACCTGCTCACCGGCAGGTTTACAACACAACCGGATAGCCTCACTTGGTTTGGCCCACCTGCCAAAGCAGTTGCTTGCGGTGTGGCCACTGCACCTGCTACAGCATGTTGGAGCTCCAGGTGAGAGCTGGAAGTTAGGTGGCATCCAAAGCAGGTTGAGGTACCCTGGAAAGGGCACAGCAAGCCCCCCCCCCACCAGAGGTACTCCCCCCTCCCATTATCCCATACATCCCAAACTGTGATTCTAGAGTTTTATAAAGATGACCCCATGGTGTTGTCACGGTAACACATTGAAGATCAGCTGACTCTGGACCATCCGTAATATGCTGAACTCTCTCAAATCATCCAGATCAAAAGACCGATCTGGATTTGGTGGACAGAACCATCTTTTAAGGCAGTGAGGGAGATGATTTTCCACAATCTGCCAAAGTGTCCTGTTTCATGCTCACTTTACAATGAAGTTTAAAGACGGAATATCTGTTTAATTAGTGTCATCACTGTCTAAAATTCTAAAATAACTGACTGGATTTTGCTGTTTTCTACACTAATGAAATGTTTTCTGACTATTTAATGAGATCTGAATGCTGCTGTTTCTGATTCCTCGTCACTGGTGGCACGACAGATTTTCAGTTAAATTATAATTTCGTCTTGACGGTCGAGTGGAAACGGCAAGGAGAAGGTGGAACGCCAAAGTGCTCCATTCTGCATTTCAACACTCGCTTTTTTAAAAATGTTCATCCTCTGGTTTTAAGGGAGGTCAGACTGACTTTGTCTGAGGTCACAGATGATTTTCAAATTTCAAAAAGGATGTTTTTTTCCCCTTTTTGAAGAAGAAGAAAATGTTACATTCCACATTTTATCAAAGTGCAGGTTTATTTAATCATTGCTTTTCTTTTCTGCCTTAAATTTCAGTCTGATTTGACTCCACTCGTGTGGCATCTTGAAAAAAAAGTAAGTGTTCACCTCGTCTGACTTTTATGTGCCATTATTTTTCCATCGTCAACATTTTGAGCTTCTTCATAATGTAACTTCAAATGTTGGTGCCTTTTATTTTAAAGTGGAAAAACAAAAACTCCACATCTAAATTAGCACACACACACACACACACATACACACACATTTGGGAGAACATTTCTTTTTCAGCAAAGACACCAACCGTGAGTGCAGAAACATTAAAGAAGCCGAGCAGGTCTGTTTAAAGGTAATATACAGAGTCCGTACTAAAGGTTAATGTGCTGAAATGGTGACGCCGTCTGCTGCTATAATGTGGCCTGAAAGACGCTGAACATTGTAAAACCTCGGAGATTCAAATCCAAATTGACTCGTGTCTCTTCTGCCAAGTCGGCTGACTGCAGACACAGTGACAAACCCGAAAATGAAATCAATCTCGCTGGGCCTCTCGAGTGCTTCTGGGAAAACTGCAGCGGGTTTTGGATTAAATGGGGGCGGGAACAATGGCGTGGGAAAAAAGGGGTGTTACAGTCCAGTTATTCTATGAAAAAAAAGGGGCCAACCCGGAACAAATTGCAACAGAAATTATTTCGGTGGCATTTGAACCCTGAAACTGTTTTATAAAACATACTAAAAGTCTAGAAAGATAAAAAATTGGGAACAGTCCCAAAATCCAAGATGGCCGTCCAAAAACATGCAAAAATTTAGTTTTTCCAAAATAACTCAAAAAATATCAATATTTAAGCACATAAATGTATTGATGTTAAATATAAACTTAGGTATTGTGGACATTTTGATACAAATTAGGTCTCTATCTGTAACGGTTCTTGAGATACAGCCTATATGTACGTAGTTTACATACATTCAAGGATGGCAATTTGGTTTGTGTCCTATTATGTTAAAAATGTTGCTGTTAAGGCCCATAAATATATTGAAGTTGACTATAAACTTGTGCACTGTGGACATTTTGGCACCAAAAAAATAGCTGTAGCTATTACAATTTTTGAGATATGGTATAAAAATACATCTACACTCGACAAAAATGGATGAAATTGAGCATTGTTATGTTGAAAACTAAGTACCATTTCTGAAATGTTCATCTAAAGAAGGTAATAATAATCTTTTTGAGTCAATATTTCACTGGAAAATAAATAGAGAAGTTACTCATATATTATGTATAATAGAGTGGATGTCAATGCACAACCAGGGCACACTGGTGACACTGCTGTGTGGACAACCTGGAGAAAGCCTCAGTTCTGTCAGATACAGGCGCTTTTGTGATAAGGTTGCAACAAAGATAACTCATGTGCAGCCACAGTGTTTGCCACCCACTTCGGCAGCTGCCAAGTTTCATAGTCTGAGAGTTTACTTGCAAGTTCAGTAATGGAAAGGTGAAGATGAAGGTGAGAACATGCCATTGCAAGAATGGGGATGGAAAGTTTCTGATAGTCAGGTTGTCCCAATCATGACTGACTTGCAAGCAGCACCAGATTCTCTTCTGCATGCTGTGAGATGTAACTGCAGTACTGACTGTAGTACACTGCGATGTACATGTCGCAAACTTAACTTAGATTGCTCAGCAGCGTGTGGCAGCTGCAGAGGTACAGGGTGTACAAATGCAGGCCAACTCAGTGATAACCAGGATGATGAGACTGAAATTTGAACAAGTAAAATTTCAAGTGTCATGATGTACACAATACTGATTTCACCTGAACTTTTATTATTATCATGCTTCATTGGTTTTACTGTAAAATTAGTGTGTGATTACATCTGTGTCATTAAAAAAGTTAGTGCAGCTGACAAGCACTAAGAATATTATTATTACATTCTTTAAATGAACATTTCAGAACGGTTACTTGATTTCAACATAACAATTTCACAATTTTTAGCCACGTGTAGATGGCTTATGTGCTGTATCTCAAAAACTGTAAGAGCTACAGCCATTCTTTTGGTGCTAAAATGTCCACAATACACAAGTTTATATTCAACTTCAATACATTTCTGGGCCGTAACTGCAATATTTTTAACGTAACAGGACACAAACCAAATTGCCGTCCTTGAGTGTATGTAAAACTACAAATAGACTGTATCTCAAGAACCGTTACAGATAGAGACTTAATTTTGGTGTCAAAATATGAAACACTCTCAAATATGAAAGAAATTTGATCTTTTTTGACAGAGTTATGAATTTTTGAAAATTCGTTCAATGGTAAAGATAGGGATTATTTCAATTTTCCAAGATTTTTCTTGACTTTGCCCTTTGACCTATGACCTATGGCAATTGTATCAGCTCTTGTCTATCAGGATATTAATCTTCAGTAAAAAGTTCATAATGATATATGAGAAACTGTGGGTTCCAGACTGTTCACAGACAGACAGACAGACAGACAAACAAACAAACGGGCGAAAACATAACCTCCTCCAACTTCATTGATGGAGGTAAAAACAGAGGTGTTAACTTGACTCCAGAAAGGAAAAAGAGGGTGCAGGTTTCTTTGTAATCACCAACTCCACCAGGTGATTTCATCATCGTCTGTTCTTAATCCATGCCAGTAAATATTTTCTGATGGCGGCACATTTAATTGTAATGAAATAGGAAAATGATATGACAAATAGAAAATCTTTACAAGGCCAATGACAATTCAACTATGAAAGCGTTGATTTTTAAGAATTAGTGAGAGTTAATGACGGGAGCCCACTCAGGACAAAGTTCAGTAAAACCAACAAAGACTCAGAGAACAAACTGGATCTCATCCAGTCGAATGACATCTTGCTCCTCAAACAGTTCAAGGTTTCCAGGATGTTGTTTCTTTACACCAGACAGAACTCAGAGGCACTCAAAGGTCAAAGGTGACCGCCTTGTCATTCTGAGAGTTATTCCTTTTATCTCTTTTCCAAGTTTCTTAGTTTCTGGTTGCTGACTTTGATTACAGAACTTTGACCGCAACCAAGGAGGTTATATTTTCATTAATGTTTCTGTGTTGCTTTGGTTCAATAGTGAGGATCAAAGAAACCAGAATCAAGTCAAGACTCTTACCTTTGATCATGATTTATATAAAAAAAAATCTATGATCTTGATTACAGGATCAGAGGAATCAGAATCAGAACTCAGGTATCAAATGAGGATCAAAGGCAAGTTCTGCTCCATAAACTACACCAAAAATAAATCAGACTGTTCTTCACAGAGGGGCCAAGTGTCCACCAAATTTAATTCAGATTTATTCTTCTCCTTTTACGATATCTTACTAGCTGACTGACTGCTGCATGATCACAAGCGGACAGATTTGGTAATCAAACGACTTCAAACTGACAGATTAGGCGATCCAGTGACTTTAAACGAAGAGATTAGGCAATCACAAAATGGCAAATGGACAGATTAGGTGATCATACGACCTCAAATTTACAGATTAAGTGATCAAATGACCTCAAACAAAGAGATGAGGCATTCACATGGCAAATGGACAGATTAGGTGATCACAAAAAGGACATATTAGTTGATTTCATGACCTAAAACAGACAAATTAGGCAATCGCATAATCACAAATGGACAGATTAGTCGATTACATGCTCACAAATGGACAGATTAGGTGATCACCTGATCATAAATTGACAGAGTATTTGATTACATCATCACAAATGGACAGATTAAATGATCACATGACCTCAAAGGAACAGATGAGGCAATCACATGATCACAAACTGACAGATTAGATGTTGTGTGGGCCGCTGAAGAGGAGGTACTGCTGGCCCACCACCACCAGTCGGCGCCCTGCTTGGAGTGCGGGCTTCAAGCATGAGAGGGCGCCGAGACAGAGAGTGACAGCTGTCACTCATTTACACCAGCTGTCACCAATCACCACCATCTCTACAAAAGCCGGATCATTACTCAACCTCCTCGCCGAGAAATCAACTACCGTCGAAGGTAATTCTCTGCATTTCATACTTTCTGAAGACTAATTATTGTTCTGTGTGCAGCCGTATTCCTGAAGTCTGTAATTGGATTGGCGTGCAGTGAGAGTCTGTGACGTCTTCGCCTCTCACTCCATCCAAGGAGCAACTGTCAGGAGCTGCACGGGTGATTCTGTATCGGAGGTGGAGGTTTTCCCTCCGCGAAGACCTGTAGAAGAAGGATTACTGGGTGTGTGGATACACACTCACCATAACTGTTTTGTCATCTTCTGCCAGCAGTACCAGGGTCTGCAACAGAAGACGGTGACCACCTGGGGACTCAGGACTTGGCGGCTCCGGTGTTCTTCAGGCCGTTGGTGGTGGAAGCTGTGTGGGTCCCGGCTCTCCGATCGCCAGAGGTCTCCTATCTTCGAGCCTGCCCGCACGTCACCTTGTGTACAATTGGCATTATCTGTGTCTGTATTTAGTTGTGCGTTTCACAACATTAAATTGTTACTCTTTGTCTTATCCATTGTCCGTTCATTTGCGCCCCCTGTTGCGGGTCCGTGTTACGACCCTTTCCCAACAATTAGATGTTCATATGATCACAAAGTGTCAGATTAGGCGATTATGTGATCTGCACTCACAGATTCTTGACCCCTTAAGCACTTTCTCAATAATCCCACTTCACCGCTCAGAACATTATAACAGGTCAGAACGTCTGAATTCAGTCCTTCTGATTAAATTCTGCTTTTCTTTCTTTTGTGTAAAGACTTAAAAATAATCCTTTGACATTCTTAATAAAATTTCAGATAACCTCCTTTTAGGATTTTCTCATTACCTTAAAAATACAAGACAGGAACACAAAGGATTTTTTCTCTGTATCATAAAGATTTCATTAATTTATTGTTTACTTATGCGGTCTAGGCTTGTACCCTGTAGAATGCAGCGTATGAAAGAATCGATAACCAAGTTCTCCCACTTCACCTTAACACAATAAGGTTGCGTTAAGGTGAAGTGGGAGAACTCGGTTGTGTAAGACAGAGCCTACGTGGAAAATACCTAAAGGTAAAGGTAACTGTAGCTCCCACGGTGATCGCGTAGCAGCTCCTGTCACATTCCATCCTGATGCTGCCCGTTCCCCTGGCCCGCCAATAGAATGGCACTGTTGTTACTATTACTACTGATGCTGCCGCCCTGTGTCAGGTATCCTGCTAAGGTTAACTCTCGGTCCACAACCTGGCCGACCAGCAGGCACAGCACCCCGAAAATCCCAACCGAGATGTGCTTGGACGTGCCCAAAAGGGCGTAGATGATACTGGAGAAGAAGGACATGTAGAGACCATATATGGGGTCCTGACTAGCCAGTAACGAATAAGCTATGGACTGTGGGACCAATAAGACACCGACTATCAGTCCTGATATGATGTCGCCCAGAGCAACTAAAGTTGCTCCAATTTTGGTAAAAAGTGATGCAAATTACTAGTTGAGTTAACACAGTTTTTAAAAAGGAATAGTTTGGACCATGTATCATCCTTACTTATCATGTCACGGGGTAACATATGTCACATGTCATAGAATCCAATAGACGTAAACCTTGTTTGACCTACTTTGGAGACCGAGCATTCAACACTGTCAACACTATTCCATTTATTAATCCTATTAGATCAACCAATAATTTTTACCAATTTACCAAAATTGGAGCAACTTTAACTTTTGACCCCTGTACAAAATTACACTGACCTTTGTCACCATTCTTGCTGTTTTTATCCCATAACTCCATAGAATTCAGTCACAGATAGTCCAAATTATACCTTTTTGGACTCTTTATGATCACGCAAATACTGTGGAATATTTTTCAATATGATTGGAGCATCTTTTAATTTTGACCTCTGTGTAATTCTTCAATTGACCCCTACCTGACCACCGATTGAAAAGTCAAGTGGTCATTCGTTTTTTTCAAAAGGGGAGTGTCTAAGGAGTATTTCTGCCGAATTTGATGCTTTTATCACCACTTGCAGGATTGTTTCACTTATCTGCTGCTCTACACGTGGTTGGTACACTTGCCATCCAAAAAGAAGAGCACACTTCACTTTGCACGAGGACGAGCATCCAGCGTAAAACTTGTGCCAAATCAACATGAGAGATACCAGATCTGCTGTGGACACCTTTTTTCCCCCTTTCTGTTTCTTAGCCGTGTATATTCCCTGCAGATAGCAGGACCAGAACTGGATTCATGGAGTCACTCTGTAAAATTTCTGTAAATTTTTGGGAATTTTTGTGTAATATATATACATTAACTTCTGTTAGATCCAGGTGAGGACCAGTGGACCTCCTGTTTTGGCCATGTGGGTATCATTTATCATGCAAAATGCCTATATCATAAAGTAAAGATGCACGGGGCTGCCAAAGTGCTTGTGAAGCCCTTTTGCTGAGCGCAGCGTCCTGGTGGCCACTAGAGGCCGCTATTACCTGTTTCACTGTTTTTAACATTTTGGTCAATTTCTCAAAAAAAAAAAAAAAAAAAAATGAATCCAGCATATTAGCTCATTAGCTGAACGTGTGCGCTGTACATAAAGTTAAAAACAGTCAAAAAAAAAAAAAAAAAACACACACACACACACACACACACACAAAACTGTGTGTTGCTTCACTTTCTGTTATAAGTATATCTGACTTCTCATGGAGGAACTTGACTTTATTGTATTTTAACACAAACTTGCAAACAGAGCTTTCCACCTGAGCAGTAAATGCTGGGTTAAACATAACCAGCCGCACTGTTTGAAGAGGCGAGATTGCTTCATGTAAAAGACAATCGAATGTTTGCTGGAGGTATTCGGAGATCACTTATCACAATGTTCTCCGGGCCTCTGTGAGCTCCACAGCATGGATGTAAGATTACAACTGCTCAATATGAAAAACGCATCCGTTTGTGTACCCATTTAAAAAAAAAAAAAGTGTAAAAGTGGCTGTACATCCTTGAAGGGTGAATTCTTGTATCACAAGGTAGCGATCCAAATGACAAGAAAATGTATTTAATTACCCGACTGGATTCTACAAATGTTCTTTCAAAAACTGATTTTTTGACTTGCCATTGCATCACAAGCTATCACTTTACTGTGGTACCTTCTTATACCAAAATCACTACAGTATACACTCACCGGCCACTTTATTAGGACACCTGTTCAATTGGCTGTTAACACAAATAGGTAATCAGCCAATCACATGACAGCAACTCAATGCATTTAGGCATCAAGACGTGGTGAAGACAACTTGCTGAAGTTCAAACCCAGCGTCAGAATGGGAAAGAAAGGAGATTTAAGTGACTTTGAATGCAGCATCGTTGTTGGTGCCAGACGGGCTGGTCTGAGTATTTCAAAAACTGCTGATCTACTGGGATTTTCACACACAACCATCGCTAGGGTTTACAGAAAATGGTCCAAAAAAGAGAAGATATCCAGTGAGTCACAGTTGTGTGGATGAAAATGGCTTGTTGATGTCAGAGGTCAGAGGAGAATGGGCAGACTGGTTGAATGGGCGACTGTGTGATGTTATCAAAGGGGGTCAGTATGGACCAACATCTCTGAGGAATGGTTCCAACACCTTGCTGAATCTATGCGACTAAGAATTAAGGTAGTTTTGAAGGCAAAAGGGGGTCCAACACAGTACGAGCAAGGTGTACTCCATAACTAATGGTTTTTTTTCCTCTTTATGATGCACTTTTGGATAGATGCATCCAACACTTGGATAATACAGTAACCTGGTCCCAAAAAAGTAGTGCAAAATGGATTAAGGGATGATTGTAATATACATTTCTTAGTCTTGAAATGAAAAGATGAGCCATCACTCCACATACGTATGTCTATCAAAGTACATGCGCTGATATACATAGTATAATTTATCAGGCAGGTAGAGCTAGTACCTAAGGTCTGCAGTCTCTGCCTGTACTTTGAAACGTGTTTTTGTTGGAACAATAATTATAGCACAAAAAAAGAGACAATGAATACATCGCAGCAAAATGCTGCAGAGGCCGTGTGTGGATGATGAGTTCATGACCACCACATAACCGAGGTTACACTCAACGTGAGCGTGCACTACACACATAATGCTGCAGAGGCATACACAGCAGAACAGAAGGATTTCAAAGCCTCGTCGTCTCCCTCGTGGGAAGCCAGACATCCAACATGAAGCCGTGAGGAAAACCTCCCTGGGCACCGGCGGTATCTTTTCTCAAGTCCCAGACAAGACTAGGTTCTGTTGTGCACCAATGAAAGGATGGAACTAGAATAGAAAACACTTACAGCTGGGTTCCTCGTGCTTGATGTGCAATGCATGGTAGTGTGTGTGCATGATAGAAAACATCACAAGCACACCAAAGAACATGTATGTAGGAGTACTTGGCCCAGGTTCCATTTCTTCTGGATGTACAGCGTAATTTCGCTGCGTGTTTGATTTGCGGCTGGTTCATCTGTTATTCCCTCTTTCTCCGGAGCCATCAAACACAGAAACCCTCTTATTCCACTGCAAAACTACCTCTCTATCGTTACTCACTCCTCTCAATCTCCCTCTTGTCATGGCAACAGTATTCTCTCATTTAGTATTTACAGCACATGGCGAGTTCGCATTGTCCCGCAGTCACCCGCGCCCACATATCAACAGGCAGGCCGGCTGTACTCCGCGGAAAAACTCATTGTTATGCAACCTGTGCGATGCCGCCTGCTGTTCCATCGTTCTCACTGTTCATCTCCACTTATTACTCACGTGTCTGTTTGCCTCCTCGGAGCTTCTTCTAGGTCACATCCTAACAGTGACGCCAATAAACAATTCGCATTTCATTCAAAGACTCATTATGCTTCAGCAAAATGCAATTCACCGAGTCATATTTCAAGGCTTTGATGTCGTCAAGATGTTCACTGCACCAGTGCCTTTACAAAGAGAGTCAAAATGATCATTATTGTCACCACTGCAAACAAATATCTCAGCCTGATCTTATTCATTGACTAAATAATCCAGAAACAAGCCAATTTTTCATCCAGCTACATGCTAACCAGCTACTTGGCAGACCGCTGTAGTGAGAGGGCTAGCCTAGCTAGCTTGCCAGTGAGCACAGTCACTATCCAGACAGTAAGCCAACAATTCCTGGAAGAGTATGTTTCCTGACCAGCCTTATCTTAAGGCTTCGTTTGCACATACGGTATGAACAATGCCCACATGGGGCATCCTGTATGTTACACAGTGATTTTTTTTTTTTGCGTCATTGAGTTGCACTGAATACACACAGAATACTATAGAGGCAAAAACAAGACACAACAAATTTGTCTCTTACAGCTGCAAAACTAATATTCAAACTGTGTTAAACTACTTTATTTTTGCCAGCTACACTATTTGAACTCCAGCAATCAAGCAGCCGAAATGAACAAGTTAGCTTGTTAGCTTTCCAAAACTTGTTAGCTTTTCAAAGCTAACTTCCTAGCACACAGCGTGTACAGCCTCTGCAAAATCCATAGCAAAAGATGTTTCAGTGTACTCTAGGAAAATTCCAGACACACACGCAGACATACGACAGACATCACGGAGGCGCCCGTAGAAATCTATCATCACGGCTACATACACATACGCTGCATGGAAATGAGGATTTACATGATTCTAAAGTGTTTTGATCGGGGACAGATCACTCTTCCGAAGCTCCATAAAGATGGCCGGTCAGCTAGTTAGCTAGCAGGCTAACAGCATGCAGCTCAAAACAGCAGTGATATGTTTCCACTCTCTAATCTTCCTCCGGATTTGCAAGTTTCTCTGTGGCACGTCCTTGTTTGGCTTCTGGTCTGGCATTGGGAAAGTGCCAAAGCTCCATGTGCCCACCTGCACGCTACTCTGCCAATCAGGGGCTTCTCAGTTGGTCATTATGCCATCTCCACATCCAGCCGGATGGGCCTTGGGAATATTGAATAGTCACCATTTTGACCAGCTTTTCCAGCAGTTCATCCTCTGCTAAAACAGGATTTCATAGACTTGTTGGGGATGGACTAAGCACGCAAGCTAGTGCCACAACTTGCCACATCCGTCCCACCACATAACTGTACCAGGTCCCAGATGGCATCCATCCACCAGTCCATCCACTCTCCTCAATTTCACAACCTATTTCTCACAGCCAGGAGAATTGTGAGTGATCTTCTGGCCTTTTCCAACCAGTGGTGTCCTCAACACTGGAACCCCAACATGCTGGATCATGCACAAAGAAACGAACCACATGGACAAAATATTGTCACTGATGTTACCTCACAATGCAAGTGATCATCCTCATCTTGGTCTCTCTAAGTCACCATTCATTGACACAAAGTCTTTCCAGTGGGAACCAAGGATACAGGATCTACCCAGTTGCCACCTTAAGTCATTGGTTAGCATCCACATCTCACAATCATACAGAAAGACAGAAAGCACCAGTACCCTAAAGACTTGGACCTTCTATCTCCTACAAACATATCAGCATCTCCAGTCACCTCGTGACTCCATAAGATCTTCCCAGGTGTCTCCCAATCTCAAAGACTCTATTTCTCCTCTGTGAGATCAATAAAGTTGATCTTATCTTATCTTATCTTATGTTAGACTGATGACCCAGAGGCACGAACGTCATTGAGATAAATGAATCTCTACAAGTTCAACACTTTAACCACATACAGATACACTTCTGAAATCTGAATCCAGAAGTCATTGAAATCCTGGATTTGTAGAAAAGTCTTTAAAATGCAGAAAGTGCGAGGACTAAACTCATGCTGTATTAGCTAAGAACACGGATAGTGCTCATTTGCCCCTGAGGTGAATCTTAGTGGCAGGTGGGCACGGGGCGGAGAACTTATAGAATACCTTTGAAATATATCAATGAAGACATATGCTAGCAGAAAGAGGAAATGAGAAAGAGGCAGGCAGAGTGGTGAGAGCAGATGTCCGTGGCTTGAAGGTCTTGCCACCTGCTGGCACTGTCAGCAGCAGGAGGCAAGTTTGAAGTTTAAGGGCCAGAAAGCTCACAGACAACAACAATCTGACACCGATGGTTACAGCCTGCTGAATGCCAGCCTCGCCTGAGCCGAGCAACCTGCAGACAGCTCATGGAAGTGTTTCAAATGTCCTTCAGGCTGCAAAACACAAGTGTGGGGCATCAAAGTGGGCAAACGGGAATGACACCAGAAGTGGGTTTGGTTGGAGGATGGCTCAAACAGTCTTCTTTTGGCTGCTCTATCCGACTGTTGTGAGTGAGCTTGACCACAGACACACACATGCTTTTTGTTATCGGCGCTTTGCTGATAGGCAGGGTACCAATGGCAATCTACTAACCAAAGTATTTTTACCTCCACCAGTGAAGTTGGAAGAGGTTATGTTATTGCCCCTGTTTTGTTTGTTTGTTTGTGTGTTTGACTGTTTGTGAACAGCCTGGAGCCCACACTTTTTCATATAATGTTAAGAAATTTTTACTGAAGGTTCATATCCTTCCTTTAATCAGACCTTTAATCTCTGCTGTTTGCGGACGATGTGGTTCTGTTGGCTTCATCAAATCAGGACCTTCAGCGTGCACTGGGGTGGTTTGTAGCCGAGTGTGAAGCGTCCGGAATGAAAATCAGCACCTCCAAATCCGAGGCCATGGTTCTCGACCGGAAAAAGGTGCTTTGCCCTCTTCAGGTTGGTGGAGTGTCTTTGCCTCAAGTGGAGGAGTTTAAGTATCTCGGGGTCTTGTTCACGAGTGAGGGACGGATGGAGCGTGAGATTGATAGATGGATCGGTGCAGCATCTGCAGTGATGCGGTCGCTGTATCGGACCATCGTGGTGAAGAGAGAGCTGAGTAGGGGGGCAAAGCTCTCGATTTACCGATCGATCTACGTTCCGATCCTCACCTATGGTCATGAGATTTGGCTCATGACCGAAAGAACGAGATCGCGAGTACAAGCAGCCGAGATGAGTTTCCTCCGCAGGGTGGCTGGGCGCTCCCTTAGAGATAGGGTGAGGAGCTTGGTCACTCGGGAGGAGCTCGGAGTCGAGCCGCTGCTCCTCCACGTCGAAAGGAGTTAGTTGAGGTGGCTCGGGCATCTTTTCCGGATGCCCCCTGGACGCCTTGCTGGAGAGGTGTTCCGGGCACGTCCCACTGGGAGGAGGCCCCGGGGAAGACCCAGGACACGCTGGAGGGACTACATCTCTCGGCTGGCTTGGGAACGCCTTGGGGTTCCCCCAGAGGAGCTGGGGGAGGTGTGTGTGTGGATTGGGAGGTCTGGGCGGCTTTGCTTGAGCTGCTGCCCCCGTGACCCGACTCCGGATAAAGCGGAAGAAAATGGATGGATGGATGGGTTCATATCCTGATAGGCAAGAACTGATGAATTTTTCAAAGTCATCAGTCAAAAGGCAAAGTCAGGAAAAATCTTGGAAAATTGGAAATCTTTAACTTTGAATGAATTTTCAAAAATTCATAACGCTGTCAAAAAAGATCACGTTTCTTTCATGTTTGAGATTGTTATGTAGGATGGTATCCTTTATTGACTGACAAAGTTTGAGCCGGTGTCGCAGATTGAATGGTTCCTCCCCTAAAAATTTACTTATCAGTCTCTTCACCCAAAGCGATCAAATGGATTAATGGGATTATTAACCATCAGATGATAAAGGTAAAACCTCTTAGATCATTCTAAAGTCAGTTTTAAGCAGAAACGAGGCGATACTGGGTGACACTTTGAAATGTCCAACGCGCAGTGAACGCAACAGCTAGCAGCTTGTGTAGCCACACCACTCTGATCACTTCCTTCATCTTTTATGATGAAATAATTCTGAATTTATGTGGAAATGATTGTTGTACAAAAGTTTCAGATATCTGTCGCTGAGATGGATGATAACTGGAGGCAGTTTGAAGCAGAAATGAGGTGATAATCGGTGAACCGCGGCTAATGACGCATGTGCAGTGAAGGCAGGGTGGACTGATTTTTAGGGGGGACTGTTCGCTCAGCGACACCGGATCTGATCCAGATTACAGATTTTGTGGCCATTTAAATTTAACATTGAAAACCCCATTTAACAGTATATCTTAATTAAACGTGCCCTAATCACTCTGATATTTGAAAGTGAGGTGCAGACCGGCACTGACTATCGCCTGACAAAGTTTGATCCGGATCTGATTTGGATTGTGGATTTTGTGGATATTTGAATTTAACATTGAAAGCCCATTTGATGTACATTTTGCATTATATCTCAATCAAAAGTGCCTCAATCACTTTCATTTCTGACAATGAGGTGCAAACTGTCACTCTCAATGAATAGACTAAGGTTGATCCGCAGCTGATTTGATCCGTATTGCGGATTTAGAGGATATTTGACTTTAATATTGAAAAGCGCTTTTAATCTATATTTTGTATTATATTTTAGCTTATGACAAGCCACTTCTAACAGAACTTTCACCTTGAAAATTTCCTCCAAGGAAAATATTTGTAGAAATGGAAACTAGTGTTGGTGGAGGTTTGCGCTTTCCAAGCGCGGTGCTCTAGTATCTCCTTTTTTTCCCATAGACAAAAAAAATTGTACATTCTTCAAGACATATTGATGGCCAAACTGGAAAAATTCCAGGTTTTTCAATCAGAATTCTGCTGACATTACATCAACAAGGTTTTGGCTACGAAGAAGTAGATTTTGCATGTTCCGTTTGGTAAATAGCGACATTAGCAGCCTCCAACCAGTCGACATGCTCAGATAACAAATCAAGAAGACATTTTCTCTGCTTGCTTTCTTATACGTACGCCAGGAGACTTTTTAATGTTGGTATTAGTATCAGGACTCTGCTCTCAGAAGCACATGTTCTCTGATCAAAAAGAAAATTAGTGGTATCACCCGTCTCTAGCTGGCAGCTAACATTTAGCACCAGTTGATGAGACCTTGCACACGCTCAAAAGCTTTTTCACGCTGTGCAATGTGATTAAAAAAACATGCAGTGCCTTCATTCATTTATACATTAGCCCAGAAACAACACCTCAAGTCAAAAGATTGCATGGCCTTGAATAATCTACCTCATGTAGTTTAGCCTTAAGCGATCAGATTTCGGCGCACATGAGTGTGAACTGCTTCTGACATCATGTGTCGGATCCTCGGCTTTATATGCAGTCTTGTTTTCCAAAACATTGTTCATCTCATTATCATCACCATATGCTACTAGCTTAGTCTTCCCTCATTAGCGCATCGTACCCTCCCGTTTAGCAAGAGATCGCGAGGGGGGACTCGGGGGGAGGGGGCGCCAAACCGTCACACACTTCAGAGATGCACAGAAATGTGCCACCGCTCCAAAAACGTCGGTGTTATCTGGGAGTCGTTCTCTTGAGAGCTGACCGTCACGCCGATACGAGTGCAACGGAATGAAACCATATTATTAAAAAGTCTGTTGTGGGAAATGATAGCAGAGAGAAGCGCTTATCTGGCTTTAATAGTCGCTCGCTGAGCTTTTCAGAGGCACAACCACTTCCTGTGCACTCTTGTGATTACACCCTCCTGTCAGAGCGTCACTCTTTTCAAAGCCATTCCCGGTGTTGCGTTCCTCTCTCTCGCCCACAGCGGGACATTGGGAGCAGATTTGTCTCCTTCCTGCCCATCACAGGACAATAGACTGATTGAATTAAGAATCAAAGATGACTGTGGCGTCCACTTACAGTAACGACGGCTGTTTATACGGAAAATAAAAGTGAACAGGCACATGCGTACGTCCACTATAATAACTCACAAACTACAATACTCAGTCATCCACTGAGACCAGAGCAACCGGTCCATCCCCACCTCTCAAACGCAGCCGTTAATCTGCCACATAGGCGTGTTACTGCCCGTCTCCGGTGGTGGATTCTGGATTCTTTGATCTGCACCAAGGCAGCCACTTTGATTTGTTAGTCACAAACATCAGTTTTTACAAGTGTCACACAAATCAAGAGGCAGAATCTCTGATGGCACATCCTTGAAAAGAAACAGTCGTCTTATAAAAGTAATGTGTGAAAACTTCTCAAAACAATTATGGTAATGAACAATTATTGGCCATAATGCCGCATTCCGTTGTACTCAGAAAACAACTCGGGAAGGTCCAATGGAATGGTCCTTCAAGGTGGAATTCCAACTTGGACACTCAGGCAAGATCTGTATAGACATGTTGCCATCACAGCAATATGGTGGTAAACACACAGTGAGTGGAATTCAGAACAACCTTTTTGTTCATTTTTACTTGTATGTTGTGTTTCATGGCAAGTTTTGTGGAATAAACTAGGAGTGTACCCAAGCAAAGTAAAGTTGTTCTGGTTAGACATTCACTTCTGAACTCATTCCTTTAACCCTGATCCATAATCTTTGATCTTGAATGCTGAAAGTTAATCCTGCATGTTGATCTTTGATCTTGACTGTGGACCTTTAATCCTCCATGCTGATCTTTGATCTTGACTGCAGACCTTTAATCCTGCACGCTGATCTTTGATATTGACTGCAGACCTTTAATCCTGCATGCTGAACTTTGATCTTGACTGGGGACCTTTAATCCTGCATGCTGATCTTTGATCTTGACTGGGGACCTTTAATCCTGCATGCTGATCTTTGATCTTGACTGCAGACCTTTAATCCTCCATGCTGATCTTTGATCTTGACTGCGAACCTTTAATCCTGCGTGCTTATCTTTGATCTTGACTGAAAACCTTTAATCGTGCATGCTGATCTTTGATATTGACTGTGGACCTTTAATCCTGCATGCTGATCTTTGATCTTGACTGCGAACCTTTAATCCTGCACGCTGATCTTTGATATTGACTGTGGACCTTTAATCCTGCATGCTGATCTTTGATCTTGACTGCGAACCTTTAATCCTGCACGCTGATCTTTGATATTGACTGTGGACCTTTAATCCTGCACACTGATCTTTGATCTTGACTGGGGACCTTTAATCATGCACACTGATGTTTGATATTGACTAATCACTCAGCCTTTCTCACTGATCTTTAATCTTGGTTTCCCTATTCCGGTTGAAGTACTATCTGGAGTTATGGATCTTGGTGTTGCTGTCAGTATGACGGTGGGTCACAAACATGTGACAGTGCCTCTCCCCAGATGACAAATGAAAATATCTCAGAAAGGATTTCAGTGTCCCCAGCCAGGAGTTTGTGGCAGGCATCTGTGTTTTTTGCAAGCAGATCCACTGGAATACATTTAGATCAAAAGTCGGAAATATTGACTTCCTACTTGCAGTGGAATGCAGCATAATTCACTCTGCTCCCTCTTGAATTCCCTCTGACAAAGTTCAAACACTTTTTTTTAAATATGACATAAATCTAACTCCAAACTTGTCACGGATGTGGGGTGGGCCACCTTTTGTAACGGCGTTCTTATGTGTCACTGCAGAACAGAATGTAGCTGGTGATGTGTACGAGTACACGGCAAACTGCATGAGTGAACACAAACATCACACGTGGAAAGTATTCAAGCAAATGAAATGGAAAATAACACCTCCTACTTCAGCACCAATAGGCTGTAGCCCCCCCCCCCCCCCCCCCCCCCCCCCAGCCCAGCATTCCCTAACTGGTCCTATAGCACCCCCAATTTCCACAGTATCCCTGAGACATCATTTATACACTGTACTGGGATCAGCTGAACAAGTTTAAACCAGTTCACACAGGCAAAATGTATTTAAGCCCCCCCAACCTCAGCTCCATCACATACTCACACGTTTCATTACTCATGAACATCTGATCCCATTTACCCATTGATGAAAAACCTTTTAAAATATCAGGCAAATAAGATTACTACAACTTTAGACACTTGGGGCCCTATCTTGCTGATCTGCAGCTCACAATCTAAAGTGCATAGAGGAAGCGAATTTAGGGCGTGTCTTCAGTTTGCTAATTATACTGCACATAATCTGAGTGCAAAGCAAAGTGCAGCAAAGTGCAGCAAAGTGCAGCGAGCAAAGGGGTTATATTTACTTTGTTAATTAGTGATCGGGATTTTACTGTCTGGTGAGGAAGCAAACCGAGCATCCTCTGGACTCGAGACCGCCAGTTTAAACCCTGGGGGAGCCACTTTGGGGGGCTGAGAGCCACTATGAAATCTGAAGATCATCTGGGGGCCATCAAAAGCCTTAGATACACTTTTTAGCAATACATGAAACTAAAATGAAGTGTGCATATGTATTAGAGCTGGACAAGTTAGCGTGTTATTGTTGCGTGAACACATTAACGATTAACTATTAATGATTAACATTAATTAATTAACGGCAATTAATGAACAATTATTTTATCGTTCATTAACACAGACTGTGAATGACAGGTGGGATGTTGATCTGGACGGGTTTGGGATGGTTATAATCACATGCCTCAACCAATGAGAGCATTTGGGGTGGGCCTAAGAGTGCTGCAGCGCTCACATGAACCGGAACAGAAAAGAACCGGCAGGGACCAAAAAAAAAAAAAAAAAAAGGAGAATGGTAGCGAACTCTTACTCTTACTTTATTTGAAGTGTTTGCAAACCAAAAGTTACTGCGCGCTTGTGAAGTCTGGGTGTTCACTCTGTGACGGGACGCATCAGTCAGGCGGCCGCAGACAGAAAGACAGAGACAGACAGGCGGTTAAAAAATAGAAAGAAAAATAAATAGCTGCTCCAATAAAGCACATGATTGACAAAGAGGGGCCGGTGTCACCGACTGAACGGTCCCCCCTAAAAATCAATCCGCCGTGCCTTCACCGTGCATCCATCATTAGCCGCGGTTCACTGATTATCACTTCGTTTCTGCTTCAAACTGCACTCCAGTCATCATCTGTCTGAGCGACAGATATCTGAAGCTTTTGTACAACAGTCATTTCCACATAAATTCAGAATTATTTCATCACAAAAGACAGAGGAAGCGATCAGAGCGCCACGGCTACACAAGCTGCTAGCTGATGTGTTCACTGCGTGTCGGTCATTTCAAAGCGTCACCCAGTATCGCCTCGTTTATGCTTAAAAACTGACTTTAGAATGATTTAAGAGGTTTGACCTTGTCATCTGATGGTTAATAATCTCATTAATTCATTTGATCACTTTGGGTGAAGAGACTCTGTCTCAGAGATCCGAAATGACGCAGTGGAGGCAGGGCGGACCAATTTTTAGGAGCGGACCGTTTGGTTTGCGACACCGGTGTTCATCAGCAGAGCGTCCGCTGCAACGTCTGGGTCTGATGTTTGTCTCAATGATTTTCTGTCTCACAGTTTCCACATTTTTGCCCGTAAAAACTGTCCAGCTTTAAAAGTTATCGCAGCCTCCAGCACCAAACTTACACACGTGGCCCAACACGCCACAGCCCTCGAGTTGTCAGTTTGGAGCTAATCAACATAATTGATTATCAAACATCGCAACTACAAAAAAAAACTATGCACTAAGAGAGTGTGCGAGGTATCTGATGTTTGTCCCTGTCGCACCTTTGTGACAATATCAGGCCCGGATTCTAACAAATCGCATCAAAGGCAGAACGTCTCCTTACGCATAGGAGATCAAAACAATAGGTCAAAGAAAACTGATTGCGCGAAATTTTCACCACCAAAATATTCTCAATGCATTTCCAAGATGTCGACCACTAGGACGGTGCAACATAAATAAAAATAAGAAATAAAAGAAAAATCAATACAGATGAGCATCGTGATTTTTTTTTAGATTAGATCGAACTTTATTAATCCCTTGAGAAGACTCCCTCAATGAAACTGAGGTTCCAGCAGCATTGCATAGCAGCACACAGAGTAAGAAGCACACAGAGTATCAAAAGTGGAAGTAAAAACTAATTTGTAAAATGTGAATATAAATGTAAATACCAGAAATACTGCTCACTACTGGCTACTACTGTTCCTCTCCTTCCCGTCCTCTGTCTTCCTGTTACTCCTCCTCCCCCCGAGTGAGGAGTTGTACAGTCTGATGGCCTGAGGGACAAAGGAGTTTCTTAGTCTGTTGATCCTGTACTTGGGAAAGAGCAGTCTGTGGCTGAAGTGGCTCCTCTGGTTGCTGATGACGGTGTGCAGAGGGTGACTGGCATCGTCCATAATGTCCAGCAGTTTGTCCAGTGTTCTCTTCTCTGCCACCGTCACCAGAGTCCAAATGCTTCATGCTTTATATGATATGTATCATGTTGTCTATTATATCCTTCATTCATTCATTAATTTTCTATCGCTTATCTGAGTCCAGGTCACGGTGGCAGCTAGCAGCTCACCCCATACTTCCCTATCTACAACCAACTCCTGTAACTCTTCCCGGGGGATCCTGAGGTATTATCCCTCCAGCATGTCCTGGGTCTTCCCTGGAGCCTCCTCCCAGTTGGTAATGACTGGAAGTCCTCCCTAGGGAGACAACCGTATATTACTCGTATATCCACAAACTCCATCTGTTTCACAACAGAAACATTTTTTAAAACGTCCCTTAAGTCGTGTTCCTCTGAGCACAGCTGATCAGAGCCAGCAGACCTCAAGAGTGACACGGAGTGGGTCCTGATTTCTATTTGGGCTGGAGACCATTTGGGAATGCTGGGAGCAGTGATCAGGTTTCTCCATGCAGAACTGGAGATGCATCAATAAAGGCATCTAGTGAAAAATGTGTGCCAAATCCCAACGCCGCCATGTCCCAGATCCACGGAAGTCACCCCAAGCAACTGAGGCGAGCAGATTTTTTTTTAAGTTTGGATTACGTGACATCACTCTTTGATGGTTAGTTTGTGTATTTCTTAAATTTCTTCAAAGGTTAGCGTGTGAATGTGGACGAACACAAATTTAATATTAAAGCTCACCAGCGCTGAACTCAAACGATCAGAGTGAATATTTTCCTTCTTTGGTGACTGTGTACAATGTTGCTCAGATTTAAAATTCACTCTTAAACTTCTGAATCTGACCGGTCCCTCGCTCTCTGTGTATTTGTGCAGTCTCGTTCCTGAACCTGCAGATTGGCAGAACACTGTTGGTGTGGCACCACGTTTGATTAGCGGGCCGTGGCGGTTTCTTCCTGATACGCGGCTGTGAGTTAGCAGTGGGAACGGCGGTCTTCAGCACGGGGCAACACGCTGCTGAGGACAAAGACAGACTGACAAACAGGCAGCAGGAGGCGGCGATGATTATGATGTACATCCCCTCAAGGGTCTAACACCTCTGACAACATGTCAGAAACCAAACAGCGACCCAGACCACTTAGAACTGTACGGCTGCTGACAAAAATAAACATTTTCACTGAAATAAGAACTTTTATGCAACCTTAGTCAAATCAAAAGTTGTTACCAATCAATCGCCTGATGATTACTGTATTCTCCAGAGTATAAGCTGTAGTTTTTATTATTATTTTGGGAGGTCCTGCAACTCATATATTACACATATTACATATTACATTATAGATGGACATAAAATCTTTATCCAAACCCCAAAATAATGTCATTAATTTATAGAACAGTATTTTCTTCAAAGCAGGCAACACAGTAGTGCATGTGGTTTGTGCACTTGCCTACCAGACTGAAGGTCTCCAGGTCAAGGCCACGGGTTCGTGCTCCATTTAGCGCAGCATATAAATGCATATATCATAAAAATCTTTCATTTTGTGATACAAGCCCCAAAATTTGCACAATGGTACCTCTTGCTCTACCTTTTTGAAAAAAGAAAAAAAAGTTAATCACTTCATTTTTTCAAGATGGTGCCTGGAAATATATATTTTGGTCATATATTTGAAGAATCTTGGTTTATTTCAATGTTGTGCCTGTTAAATATTGTACTGTGGACTTGAAATTAACTTCAGGTACTACTTTCATGCTTTTTAAATGGATTGTACATGTTTTTAATAAGTTTACATGCATGCTGTCTTTGCTGAAGGCAAATGTTTGGGCGCATTTTGGATTTTATTATTTGCTGCGTAAGAAGGAGCTTGACATGACTTATGCAATGTGCAAAATCTGCAAAATGAAAGTCAAGTACTTCGGAAACACTTCAAATCCTCAAGACCACATGCTACAGCATCACCCGGAGCTAAAAGAAGCGGAGCAGCGGTATCTGCTGACTACTGCCCAGCGCACACTCCATCGCTTCACTAAACTGCCAGCCAACTCTGAACGAGCAAAGCAGATAAGTAAATTTACTTCTTTAGAATCACTTGATTAACCTTGTAAAGCTGCATTTTCTTAAACAAAACATTTTTAAGCAATATAACTATTTCTCAGAGCTCTTTCAATTGAAAATCAATTTCTGAATCGAATCGTCACCCCAAGAATCGGAATCGAATTGAATCATGAGATGTTGTAAGATTCACATCCCTACTACGTAGCTACAAATGTGAAATATCTTAGACTTTATGAAACATACTGTAATGCCTTTAGTGCTTATACTATATTAGATATAAGGTCATTATATTTCTAATATTCTGCAATTCTGATACACTTGTAGTGTCAAGGAAATAAAATCACGCCTGTCTGTCTCCAGTGTAACCATGTTTTGTGTAAATTTGTGAATTTCTGTCGATGTGCAACAGTATAAAATAGGTTAATTGCACAAAAAATTACTTAAAAAAAGAGAATGACTCGAATTATAGCTTAAAATATTACATTTGTATTTAGTAGCGTCGCATGTCATGATTAAACACCATAATCACCTACAGTAGTGTTCAGAATAATAGTAGTGCTATGTGACTAAAAAGATTAATCCAGGTTTTGAGTATATTTCTTATTGTTACATGGGAAACAAGGTACCAGTAGATTCAGTAGATTCTCACAAATCCAACAAGACCAAGCATTCATGATATGCACACTCTTAAGGCTATGAAATTGGGCTATTAGTAAAAAAAAAAAGTACAAAAGGGGGTGTTCACAATAATAGTAGCATCTGCTGTTGATGCTACAAACTCAAAACTATTATGTTCAAACTGCTTTTTTTTCCAATCCTGTGAATCACTAAACTAGTATTTAGTTGTATAACCACAGTTTTTCATGATTTCTTCACATCTGCGAGGCATTAATTTTGTTGGTTTGGAACCAAGATTTTTGTTGTGTGTTGGGGGGTTTGGCTGGACATTTTGGTGTTGTTTCTTTTCTTTGCTCTCCAGGTGGTATGCAAACTGGTTTTTGTCTGTGGAGAAGGTTCTGGCAGAAGAGTCCTTCACCCTCATCAGCATCATTGGCTGCACTTGTGGAGGATGTTCACGTGCAAACTTAAAGACTTTCAGCTGAAGCAGATAATGAGATGGCGTTCTGCATTTAAGCCATGAGTGATTTGAGCAGAATTGCAGGGAACTCGACCTTGTGACGTTCGTTTGTGAGACGCTGAGGACCGCGCCTGGGTTTGACACATCGTGCCTGTGAAGGAGGACGGGTGAGGGACACATGCTGTCAGCACACATCAGAGGTGATGATTGTCTGAATAAGTGTTAACAGTAATTTGGTATTGTGTTACACAGTATATTTGAACATTGATGAGAATTGTGCAGCTCGCTTCTCACTGCCGTGGCGTACGGAATGATGATCCTCCACCTGTTGTGAGAGGCTGCTCATTTACATAAAGCTTAAATTCAGACCTGAATGTGTTGCTGATAGTGTGTGCCTTTGAAGGATATTTGTTGTAGCTGTTGACTTACCTCACCTTTTCCGTCCTTCACAGAGTCAGTTTGTCGTGTCCACCTGGGGGGTGTTCTGCGGTGAGTCTGGGTCCAGAAGCGTCGGGCTTCGATCCATTTGGGCGCTGGAGAGCGCGCTGTCCTTCACCTCGCCAGATAACCGCACATTTATGTTGTACACAGTTATTGCACAGAAGGAAAATAAATTTGTTTTGTTTTTGGAACCACTTTCTGGTTATTTTAGCGCTGGGTTCAGTCAGACGCTGGTCGCGCTCCTCAACTCGCGTCTGCACATAACAATTTTGCTCGTTTACTAGTGTGCTTGGGGTCATTGTCTTGTTGAAACACCCATTTCAAGGGCATGTCCTCTTCAGCATAAGGCAACATGACCTCTTCAAGTATTTTGACATATCCAAACTGATCCATGATACCTGGTATGTGATATATAGGCCCAACACCATAGTAGGAGAAACATGCCCATATCATGATGCTTGCACCACCATGCTTCACTGTCTTCACTGTGAACTGTGGCTTGAATTCAGAGTTTGGGGGTCGTCTCACAAGCTGTCTGCGGCCCTTGGACCCAAAAAGAACAATTTTACTCTCATCAGTCCACAAAATATTCCTCCATTTCTCTTTAGGCCAGTTGATGTGTTCTTTGGCAAATTGTAACCTCTTCTGCACGTCTTTTATTTAACAGAAGGACTTTGCGGGGGATTCTTGCAAATAAATTAGCTTCACACAGGCGTCTTCTGTCACAGCACTTACAGGTAACTCCAGACTGTCTTTGATCATCCTGGAGCTGATCAATGGGTGAGCCTTTGCCATTCTGGTTATTCTTCTATCCATTTTGATGGTTGTTTTCCATTTTCTTCCATACATCTCTGTTTTTTTTGTCCATTTTAAAGCATTGGAGATCATTGTAGATGAACAGCCTATAATTTTTTGCACTTGCGTATAAATTTTCCCCTCTCCAATCAACTTTTTAATCAAACTATGCTGTTCTTCTGAACAATGTCTGGAACGTCCCATTTTCCTCAGGCTTTCAAAGAGAAAAGCATGTTCAACAGGTGCTGGCTTCATCCTTAAATAGGGGACACCTGATTCACACCTGTTTGTTCCACAAAATTGACGAACTCACAGGATTGCTAAAAAAGAAGTTTGAACATAATAGTTTTGAGTTTGTAGCGTCAACAGCAGATGCTACTATTACTGTGAACACCCCCTTTTCTACTTTTTTTTTTTTGCTAATAGCCCAATTTCATAGCCTTAAGAGTGAGCATATCATGAATGCTTGGTCTTGTTGGATTTGTGAGAATCTACTGAATCTACTGGTACCTTGTTTCCCATGTAACAATAAGAAATATACTCAAAACCTGGATTCATCTTTTTAGTCACATAGCACTACTATTATTCTGAACACTACTGTATATTTGATTGGCAACGTGTTTTATGTGTGCGCATATGCTATTTTAAAATTGCATGTGGCTAATGGCTTCATTGAAGAAAAGTACTTCTCGTATGTATTTATATATCAGATTTGGTGCTTTTATCATCAACTGAAAGATGCTTATACCCATCTGCTGCACGAATTCCACATGCATATTTATTTATTTTGAGGAATCAGCTCCATTATGCCGGCTCCTTATCTGACACATCAGTCTAACCATCTCGCTTAATCCAGCTGACAGGCTGAAGTCATGATTCTGACAGCTGATAGAGTTTAATTAAGTGTAACCTCCAGATTCATTCCCCTCGCAGTCTTTGACCCACAAGCTGCTGCTCCGGCTCGTCTGAGCGGAGGCTCGGTCTTTAAAAGCTTTCGCCTGCTGCACCTGCTGCTTTGTTTGCACCCCTGGCAGGTTTCAACGTCGGAGCCAAGCTGCGAGCGGCTTTTCGTGGCCTTCAAAAACAAAACCGGGCAGTAGGCAGATTTCTCTCGCTCATCCCTTGACAGCCAGCCGGCAGCGGCAGGATGAGAAATGCACACGCTGAAATCAGGCGAACAGAAATAGCTTAAAACTGCATATAGCGCATGATGTCAGAGCGGTGCAGTCAGTACAACGGTGTGAGAGGAATCCAGCGCGGATGCAAAGCAGGCTGATGCTGGCCGTGAGCTGATGTTTTCTGATGACATCCCGCTGAGACTGGAGAAGGATTTAAGGAGAAATTCATGTCTTCGTTTTCATGACACTGGTCCAACCTTCCTGATACTGAGTGTAGCAGAGTAAAAGTCACACTTTATTTTGTTTTTTTACTAGTTTGGGAGGTCATGCAACTTATACTACGGTGCAACTTATATAACCCCCCCCCCCCCCCAAAAAAAACCACACACACACATTTTTAATAATAATAATCACGATCATCATTCATTCATTCATTCATCCATTTTCTGTCGCTTATCCAGGTCACGGTGGCAGCAGACTAAGCAGCTCATCTCATGCTTCCATATCCTTGGCCAAGTCCTGTAGCTCAACCTGGGGGGATCTCTCGGCGTTCCCAAGCCGGCTGGGAAATATAATCCCTCCTGAGTCTTCCCCGGGGTCTCCTGCCAGTTCGACGTATCTGGAAGACCTCAGGAGGGAGACAACCAAGGGGTGGCATCCTCACCAGATGCCTGAACCACCTCAATTGGCTCCTTTCGATGTAAAGAAGCAGCGGCTCTACTCAGAGTCCCTCCTGGATAGTCGACCTCCTCATCCTGTCCTGGAGTCTAAGCCCAGATACCTGATGGAGGAACCTCATTTCCACCACTGCGACCTTATTCTTTTGGTCATTACCCAAAGTTCTTGACCAATAATAACTATTTGCATGGTCTGCTGGCAGTGCAACCTGGATGTGGATAAAGCTGCAGAAAATGAATGAGTGAATAATACAAAACATCAACATCGACCTTTCAAGGTCACCCAAGGTCAAACAGTCGTGTTACCAAAAGAAATGTGATGTGTGACTTCATATTAGTGTGTAATAGCAACTGTAGCCATTTTTAATGATCATTTAACCATTGGTGACCTTGAAAGGTCAAAGTTCATGTGACCAATAAAAAGCTGACACATGACTTATTATTGGTTAATAGTAACTATTGGTGTATTTTTTTAAACCAGTTCCTCAAAATAACCATTTTAAATACCCCACCCCTTTTAAAATTTTTACCTTGCCCTGTGACCTTGACTTTTCTTTGCTTTTTCCCAAAATCATACTCTTCACCAAGTTTATTCTGAATTGGATCAAAGGTTTTTGAGTATTGGGGGTTTTTTTAGCACACATTGACGGACATAAAAACCCCCAACATGTGCTTCGAACCAGACCGGAGAAAGAACATGTCGCCTTTGTGTGGCGTCGAGGTCAACCTGACGGCACACAAAGGTCAAATACGTGTTTTCAAGCCAAAGAGTCGAACTACCGCATGCATGTGATTCTGCGCTCTTGTTGAGGTGTCACTGTGGCCGTGACATTCGACCTCCAACAAAGCCAATTAATTATCCCCGCGCGGGGGGGTGGGGGGTGTAGAAAGAAGCTCCGCCTCCTTTAAGCTGAGGAGCGCCGCATTAAACGGTTCGCAGACGTGTCCGGGAGCACAGCAGCTTGATTACGTGACGCTTCATCACCGTCTCCGAGCGTAATTTGTTTTTCTCGCCGTTTCATAACTTTGACATTTAGAAGTTTCCACAACAACATCCAAACCTTCTGCCTGTCTGTCTCTTTGTTTCTCCCTCGGCGTTGAAAACGCATCGCTGATGAAATGATTCAGTGGGATTTCATCCTGCACATCAATCCGTCTGTGAGATCATCGAAAAACACTGGTTTTGCCTTCTGTGGGAAATCTGACCGGAGAATTTTCTGCTCAGACACGGTGGTTTGCACAAAGCTGTGTGTGTGTGTGTGTGTGTTTTAGTGGAGTGATGAAAGGCTAACACAAGGCCAGACTGCGAGCTGCGGTGTTTAGGCTGATCTTTCTCTCTCTCTCTCTCTCTCTCTCCCTCTCACTCACTCGCCCTGCCACACTGCCATATGCCATATGCCCATCTGCTATCAGCACATGTAGACAACACACTCAGATGCTTGTTTATTTGTGTACCTGTTCAGCCCATCTGTCGTCAAAAACTCTCCTCATGCTGGTCACTTCATGTGACTTAAATCTGATTTGTGACAAATCCAAATGAGGTCAAACACAAAAAAAAGGAATAATGTTACATAAACAAGATCCAAAAACTCCCAACTGTGCTCTGCTCCCTTTAGAGATTTTTTTTTAAATATCACCCACATTTAGGGAAAATTTAGATTATTTTCATGATTAGAGATGTAAAAATCTGAGGGCCCTATCTTGCTGGCTTATAACAGGTGGTGCAAATGCTTTGGGGGGGTGGTGGTGTCACTCTTCCTGCTATTTAAGCAGCACTAGACTCTACATATATTGAATTAACCATCTGTGACTTCAAGCACAGGTTTTTTTAAAGAGCTGGTTTGCATCTGAAAAGGGGACCATCTTAGCAGCCCATAATCCACTTAATTCAAAACCAAGCCTTAAATGTGAACAGAGGTGGAGGGGCGAGCTCAGTATGATCTGCGCAGGAAGAATGAATCCTAAACATGAATATCCATTAAGACATTACACAGCTAGCTATGGCTAACAGTAACCTTGGTTCGGGTGTTTGATTGATGCATTTTGTACACTGGGCAGTGGTTCTTTTCAGCTTTCCCAGAATGCCTTTTGGATGTAGGAAAAAAAATCTATAGATTTTTAAAACATTTTCTGGAGGGTATTCCACCAACAACACCCCCCGACCCCCACCACCAATCTTCCTCACCTGAAGCTGGATCTGCCCCTATAAAGACATGATTAGCATAATCAGATCTCAGTTTTTGGTTCTATTGCATAATCACACATGTATTCATGCCGCGGCTGTCATCAGTACTTCTGCGAATCAGTGGAGCAGGATTCAATTTCAATTTAATCCAGTTTATTTATACTGCGCCAAATCGCACCATATGCCACCTGAAGGTGCTTCGCACAAGAAAGGTCGACCCTTATCCAACCCCAGAGCAAACACATCGGCACCAGCGGTGAGGAAAAAGTCCCTCAGGCGTGGATGGAGGGTGTGATCACGGCTCTGAGTTGTTTTGGCGGATAATGAACTTTTGCACCTGATCTTTGAGTCAAGGAAAAGCTGAGCAAATTCTGGAGGTGCAGATTTATCTCTTACCTTTTTAACATTGTGAGATAAGTTTCCTTTTGTTCTCTTCCTGTAGCACTCTGGCCTTATGATGTCACAAAACCCAGATGGGGATTAAAGCGTTGGGGTAACAGTGGTTGTTGCTTTTCATCCCGGGTGACGTATGCGCCTGTTTGTGCACCTTGATCATGCATTTGATTATTAATAATACTATGTAGCCACAGTAGAGATGGCGGCCTGCATTAATGACGCATCAAAGGTAGACGTGCGTCATCCACTCACTGTTCTACTTGTCAAACATGGGTGTAGATTTTGATCTGGTGTGGGGAGATCTGATGTCTAAATTTGTACTCCAGAAATGGCACATAAATCCAACTGTAGCACCAGTGATGCATGCGCGCGCGGAGAAGAGCATCTTGCGCTTTTTCCCCCTCACTCTGCTCCGGTTCATGAAAAATGTAAAATGATGAGGGAGGAATATTATTTTAGGAAGTTCAGAGTGGCCCGCAGGGATCGAAGCATTAAAGACGGACATATTAGCCTGAAAGTGAATCCCGCACCCGACATGATCATCCGTGCACTCGCGTACTTAGCTGCTTAAACGAAACGCGGCACCTATCGGTGGCCCCCACGCTGCAGGAATCAGCCCGACATCTACAACCCCTGGCAAAAATTATGGAATCACCGGCCTCGGAGGATGTTCATTCAGTTGTTTAATTTTGTAGAAAAAAAGCAGATCACAGACATGACACAAAACTAAAGTCATTTCAAATGGCAACTTTCTGGCTTTAAGAAACACTATAAGAAATCAAGAAAAAAAGATTGTGGCAGTCAGTAATGGTTACTTTTTTAGACCAAGCAGAGGAAAAAAATATGGAATCACTCAATCCTGAGGAAAAAAATATGGAATCACCCTGTAAATTTTCATCCCCCAAACTAACACCTCCATCAAATCAGATCTGCTCGTTGACATTGACCCTATGTGTCTTTTTGCAAGGAATGTTTTCACAGTTTTTGCTCTATGGCAAGATGAATTATCATCTTGAAAAATGATTTCATCATCCCCAAACATCCTTTCAATCACCTTGCCCAATGCAGATTTGAGATTCATCACTGAATATGACTTTCATCCAGTCATCCACAGTCCACGATTGCTTTTCCTTAGCCCATCGTAACCTTGTTTTTTTCTGTTTAGGTGTTAATGATGGCTTTCGTTTAGCTTTTCTGTATGTAAATCCCATTTCCTTTAGGCGGTTTCTTACAGTTCGGTCACAGACGTTGACTCCAGTTTCCTCCAATTCGTTCCTCATTTGTTTTGTTGTACATTTTTCGATTTTTGAGACATATTGCTTTAAGTTTTCTGTCTTGATGCTTTGATGTCTTCCTTGGTCTACCAGTATGTTTGCCTTTAACAACCTTCCCATGTTGTTTGTATTTGGTCCAGAGTTTAGACACAGCTGACTGTGAATAACCAACCTCTTTTGCAACATTGCGTGATGATTTACTCTCTTTTAAGAGTTTGATAATCCTCTCCTTTGTTTCAATTGACATCTCTCGTGTTGGAGCCATGATTCATGTCAGTCCATTTGGTGCAACAGCTCTCCAAGGTGTGATCACTCCTTTTTAGATGCAAACTAACGAGCAGATCTGATTTGATGGAGGTGTTAGTTTTGGGGATGAAAATTTACAGGGTGATTCCATAATTTTTTCCTCAGAATTGAGTGATTCCATATTTTTTCCTCTGCTTGGTGTAAAAAAGTAACCGTTACTGACTGCCACAATCTTTTTTCTTGATTTCTTATAGTGTTTCTTAAAGCCAGGAAGTTGCCATTTGAAATGACTTTAGTTTTGTGTCATGTCTGTGATCTGCTTTTTTTCTACAAAATTAAACAACTGAATGAACATCCTCCGAGGCCGGTGATTCCAGGGGTTGTATACTCCCTCAGCGAACAAAGGATGCAAGTGAAAGAGGAGCGAGGAGACAAAAAGTAGGTTAGTGAAGACACAGTGTGCCGCGCGCGAGAAGAGGAATGTGCAAGAGCAAACAGTGACCAGTGAGTGTGCAAGCTGCTTTCACCACATCTGTACCTCAGCATGCTTTTGTTTCACTCAATGTGCACGTGATAGCGCTCACGTTAGAGTCCGTGCACGTGGAACTGCTGCTCCGTGTCCTGGGAACAGGGAGCGTGAAGGAAGCGGTGCGAGTGCATCGAGAAGCCTCCTGGACTCTGCAGCACAGGGAGGCGGAAGGTGGATGCAGCAGAAATGGGTCATCAGGAAATCCCCATATGGACCAACGCCCCATCAGGACCGCCGCCAGCAGCCCCCAAAGTGAACCCATAACCCTGAAGCCTGGCGAGGATCATGCAAGGTGACAATCCAATGAGTGACATGACAATCTGTCCTGGACTTTTCCAGGGTTTAACAAAAGCAAATAAATGTAAACTCGTTGGCAAGATGATGCACAAACTAATGAAATGTTTTTTTTTGTTTCATGAAATCTAGTGAAAAGTTTGATCCTGAAAAGGAGTGTTTCAGTTTTGGACATTTTGCAAATGTGACTTCAGATGCTCAGATTTATTTTCCTACATCACTTTGATTCATAAAGGTAAATGACCTTTACCACACTGCTTCAAAACTGAATCACTTCTAAATATCCAGGCTTCTTGGTTGTGGAGATATTCAAAAAAAAAAAAAAAAAAAAAAGGAAACGTCAGGATGTGAGGTTCTGCCTGGTTGTGTTTTCATGCTTTTGCTATGTTTGCCTCGCTGTAGTCTTATTCTCTTGTCTGGGTTTTTCCTTGCTTGGGTTTTTCTGTCCCTGTCTCTCTTGGTTGTATCTCCTGTCTCTTGGTGGTGGGTGTTTCCCTCTCCCTGGCCACACCCGCATTCTGGTGAGTTCCGTTTTCCAGTCTTGATAGGAAATCACACTTTTGGGAACATGTTTTCCTTGACCTTTGACCAACCTACTTCGAAATCTTATCACTTCTAGATAACTATCCAGGTAATATTCCCACAAAGTTGGAAGGAAATACAGCCAGCTCTTTCTGAGTTATCTTGTCCAAAGACATACACACGTCTGTGAAAAAAAGTCCTTGCTATTGCTGCTTGGCCAATGAACAAGGACCAAAAGCAACATTAATTATTTTTCTATTTTAGCCAGATTAAGTCCATCCCAAAGATGAACCCATTCATACTTCAAGTTCAGGGGTCAAAAGTCAAGGTCACAGTGCTGAGTCAAAATTTTTGCCCAACGCAAATAGATGGTGTGGTGGTGGGGATCAGACATGAACTGGAAGTCATTTGAGGCTTTTCCGAAGACTCACAAACACACAAACGAAGGTCACTTAAGCTTTGCCTCAGTAACGACTTGGATTTGCCCTGTTGGCTGCCAGTGGGAGCAGTGAGATGGTTTTCCTGGCACACATTCAGGCCGCTAAAACCCGCTGAACGATATCTGAGCAGCACAGCTTCTCTGAAGGTCATTACTGACCAACTTCAGCCTTTCATTGTGGTTTATTCACCCTCGAACGGCTGTGATGCTCGCCATTCAATGTCGCAAGTGGAGCCAACAAATGGTTCCACAACCATGACAGAGATTTTTCTCAGCTTCAGTCCCTGGATATCAATCCTGTTCAGCGTCTTTGGGATTATGTGGAGCAGAGCTTTTCACAGCCCCGACCGCAGCTTTGCAGCAACACGTCCAACCGTCTTCTGCAAGTCTGCAGGGTCAAAAGCGTGCAGCTCTGAGCGCAGCAGAACGTGAAGAGAGGAGTTAAACTTAATAAAACCTCTCTCACTCAGATCTGGAACTTGTCTTTCAAGCAGTTTTTTTTTTTTTTTTTTTTTTAAAGCTGATGATGGATTGCCAACATCTTTATGAATTATTTTCTCCTTATTTACTTCTGCAGGAGGTCAAAAGACTGATGGTCTTCTTCCATAAATCCGGCTCCTGACGTCCTTTTATTTTAATGTTTTCCAGACATCCATCAGCTCTTCTCTTCTCACGTCCAACCCACCTTTCTCAGCTCTTTGCACTAACATCATTCTCCTGCACTCCCTTCATCGCCCATGTCTCAGTGCAAGATATTCTCATGGTGCAATTTTATAAGATATGGTATGAAAAGTTAATTATTTTGTGCATATACCTACAAATTTTCGTGTGCGTGTGCATGTGCAATGCGTGTTTTGCATCAAATGCATGTTAGCATTTTCGTTGGGGTTCGAATAACCGGAAACATAAGAACAAGACAACTTATCGTTTTTTACTGTCGCTCCAATAATTCACCATCTTGGTGTCTGTGATGTCATCACCACCTCCGAGCAAGATATGCATGGGCTGGAATATGTATGATGTCCAAACAAAAAACTGTGTCTACATTTTCGTGCACCACTTTTTTCATACTTTTTGCTGTGATTCTTTTATTTTATTTATTTATTTATTTATTTTTGTGATAATAGGCTACTCGGTCCCACACTTCATTGCAGGTCTTACCAGTGGCTCATAAATCTGAAGTTTAATCCTTGCCTTGAATTGTTCTCCTTTGACATGATAACTGGATTCTAGAGGCATACGCTCCTCTGATCACCATCGTGTCAAGATAATGGTGTATTTATCTTAGCAAGATATCTTAAGAATGACTAATCTGATTTTGATTAAACTTGGCAGGTACATTAGACCCATGGATGGGAAGATGTGATTTGCTTTTCATTAGGATCAGTCAGCAGTCAAGGTCAGAGGTCAAGGTCACGCGATGTGAAGACTCCAGGAAGAATGTTCAGGATGTTGAAACCGTAGCTCCTCAATCCAGTTGCTGTTTTAATAATGTGTAAGTATTTTGTTCTATACCTGTATGAGGAAACCTGACAGTCATGTACTGTGATTTGAAGCGTACCATGACCTTGAAACCATAATTCTTACCGACCCGTGAGGGAGGTATATATTAACACCTCTGTTCTCTGCATGCCTCATACTTTGAAATGTGGGTGTGAGCACTTTTTGAACACTTTTGGTTGGGTTTATATCATCCGTGATGCAGATATTCAAAGTGCTTTACTGTGATGCCTCACATTCACCCATTCACATACAAACTTATGTAATTTCAACCCATGACACTCTGATCACAACCCTGCTTCTCCACCATTTTTAAACAAAAGTGGTGATACACAACTCTTGTGTACAAATGTTATTTTGACAGAAAATTTGTGTTTTTAATCTACATAATATGTTTCAGGTTTGTGGCATCTTTTTTCTCCATTCATTCATTTATTCACGTTCTTATCTTTCTTAACCCGGTCCAGGTTTTAGTCCAGGTCGCGGTGGCAGTGGGTCAAGCAGCTCATTTAACACTTCTCTATCCTCAGACAAGTCCGCTAACTCTTCCTGGGGGATCCCCAGGTGTTCCCAAGCACTCTGGGAGTTGTAATCCCTCTGGCATGTCCTGGGTCTTCCCCCAGAGCTTCTTCTCAGTTGGACGTGTCCAGAAGACCTCCCTAGGGAGACGATCAGGGGACATCCTCATCAGATGCCAGAAGAAGCAGCTGCTCTACTCTGAATCCCTCTTGGATAGTCACACAACAACTAACTGATTGGAATGAAAATGATTTTGACTTTGAAAACATGAATTGTGAAGTGGAAATATATAGACACATCAAAGATGAGGAACACGACCTTCATGTATTTAGCCTCAGCCTTTTCAGTGAGTCTCTATGCAGGTTAAATTATTTACTACACCTGTTTTTCTATCTTCCCAAAAGTCTCTCCAGTCTTGTCGTGGTCTATGGCCTCCTTTCTGGTGTTGAACACTACAGTATCATCTGCATAAAACATGAACCAGAGCCTTTTAATTCAAAAGTTAACACTGGCTCAAGGTTTGCACTTTAATGTCCTTCCTGATGGAAACTTTAATAAACCCAGGCCTGAGTCTGGCATCAGGTTGACCTGGTTTGGCTTTATTATTATTATTATTATCAACACTGTAATTAAACTCTCCATAATTCCAGCTCCTTATTGATGAGGCTCTTGGAGGGCCTTCTGTTTAATGTCATAGAAGTTTATGTAAGAACTGTATTCACTGTAAAATAATGTCTGGCAGACCGAGACCAGAGGGAAAAAAAAAAACCCCAGTGATGAAGAATAATCTCCTCCAGACTTTCAGTGTCATTATCCTGGTTGGTTGTAATTTCTGTTATTTATTTTGCATGCACACCTCTGCACCCACCATCTCCTGCTTGCGTCTTCCCAAATAAACAAAATCTAAACTGGTTAATTACGGGATTCATCGCTATTAGCACCTGTTAGCTAATTAATGCCAATCACTGGCTTCTGGGGAGGAAAATTATCCTCCATAAAAACACGGTTTAGGCGGCGTCACTCTCTCGCTGTCTTCATTTCACTCTACTTTTTTTCTGTTTCTCTGCTTATTAGACTGACAGTGAAATATGCTACACCGGCGGCCATGCTGAGGATTTACGTCAACCACAGACGGATGGATGTCATAGAGGCGTGCATTTGGCACAAACTTCATGTGCTGACAAATGCCATCAGAAAGCCATAAATAAATTATGGCTTCAGTAACAATGGTTCTGTCCAGAGTGCTGCGGGTTTGGTATTTAATTCAATCCTGTTTCATTACGATTAAATTCTTATTGCAAATTTAAACTGAAGCAAAACATCCGCAGTGAAAACACAGAAGCTAATAGAGCATCGTTAAAGTTTCCCAATGTACAGCAGGAATTTTAAACTCTGCTTCATTTACTCACAGGTTTGTAATTAATAAAATCCCACAAAACAAACACTGAACTTCCTGCATATAAAAAGTTAAAATGGCTTGAAGAAAAGTGTTTAAGCTGATGTCTCTATAATGTGTGCAAAACGCCCCTCACCTTCACCTTTGAAGACATATTTTATACTAGTTATTTAAAAAAAAACTGGACTTACTGTGGTTGTTGTCTTTTTAAAATTGCGCTTTTTCTTTAGTTATATTTTTCACAACTGTAAGTTGTGCTTGTCAGGAGAAATTTCTTCCTTCCATACGTCCTTCTGGCAAACTTTTGTATTTTACAGAATGGTAAAATTGTCAAAATTTGTGTTTTTATACATTAATGCTGGGAGATCAGAGCTCTGCCTACCAAAATAATCCTGCATTTCTCACATTTATAAATGGCTTTTTTAAAGTTAATTTTGTGTTTGGAATAGGAAATATACCAGAAGCCCTGAAATGCTCACATCTCTCGCTAGATGGTGACAAAAGCTGCTCAAATATGCGGCAAGGTTAACTTTTGGCAAAAATAAGATGGGCTGACAGTAAAAAAAAAAAAAAAAAAAAAATCAACTTACAGTTATGGGCAACTTATTTCTTTAATAAGCAGTTATTGCAGTGTGACTTATTACTGAAAAATCACACATTGATTAATGATAATAATAATAGCTATTACCAGGAATCAAAGCACTAAACAAAATAAACTCCAATAAAAGAATAAATAACAGTAATAAAAGTAAACTACAACAGTGTACAAAAAACGTCTGCCCAAATTAAGCTGATAATACAGAATCATAAAATTACTCGTAATCTTCTTTTTATTATTATTTTGGAATGTATTAATGCTGCAGAAGAAAACCAGCACAGGTGCTTAACACCTGTTACACATCTTCAACCCATCATAAGAAAGTGGGTTCACTTTAAAGCTACAGCATGTAGGATTTACTGCCATCTAGTGGTGAGGTTGCAGACTGCATTATTGCTGGTCAGGATTTGTTTCTCTTCATGTTTTTTGATTCTTTGGCGGTGGTGATTCATACTCCCTTGCTTTCTCTTGTGATTAAAAAACTATGTCTGACCCTCCATTGCACAAAAATGAGGGTTGTCAAATTTGTTAGCCTACACTAGCAACTGGTAGACAGCATGTAGGAGAGCAACCACTGACTCCTCTTTTTTTTTTCCATTTCATTTTTCCAGCCCCAGTGCAAAATGCAAAAAGTGACATAAGTACGTCCTTTTTTGACTCCTGTATCAACATGGTGATGCAACATGGCGGCCTCCATGAGGAGGTCCGTGCCCCTGCATCGACAAAGAGCTCATTCTACACTTATGAAAGTACACTGATTCCTTGTTGCAGGCAATTAATAATTACACACTAATGAACAGATGGTTGTGAAGTCTATATTCCATTTCTGCTAATAAATGCCCATAAATCCTACAGACTGTGGCTTTAAAACCAGTTGTTTTTAAACTGTAAAATATGTTGTAATAGTTCACAAACTTTCTCAGTTTTCACAATAGTAAAATATACATATGGAAGGCCAAATAGCAAATTATACAATTATGCAGTGTAACCATTTGAGTTTCATTAAGAGCAGATGACAGCAGAGGTGATGTTTTTTCCTTCCTGTGATGATGTGAGATGAGACGGGTGGCAAACAACTTTCCTCCAACAAATTAGACAAAAGTATGTTGTTTTCACTTTCACAGCCTGCGACGGTGTGAGGTGCATTAGAATTTAGAGAAACACGAAGATAGATACTGTAGGTCAGAGGAGGCTGTTCCCCATGAATCTAATCTGTTGTGCCGGCAGAACTCCACAAACTGAATTGTACATCATTTACGGCTCTTAACTGTGGAGCTCTGGGTGATGCAGAGTCTGGTAGAACAATATAGGCAGTCTAAGGCACACCTGTGCACTAATCATGGTGTCTAATCAGCATCTTGATATGGCACACCTGTGAGGTGGGATGGATTATCTCAGCAAAGGAGAAGTGCTCACTATCACAGATTTAGACTGGTTTGTGAACAATATTTGAGGGAAATGGTGATATTGTGTATGTGGAAAAAGTTTTAGATCTTTGAGTTCATCTCATACAAAATGGGAGCAAAACCAAAAGTGTTGCGTTTATATTTTTGTTGAGTGTATATACACAATCAAGACAAGCCCGAGATAAGAGCTGAGTTAACACGGTTTTAAAAAGGAATAGTTTGGACCATGTATCATCCTTACTTATCACATTACGGGGTAACATATGTCACATGTCATAGAATCCAATAGACGTAGACCTTGTTTGACCTTTACTTTGGAGACCAAACATTCAACACTGTCAACACTATTCCATTTATTAATCCATTAGTCCAGACTATACCTTTTTGGAATCTTTATGATCAGGCAAAATAATGTGGAATATTTTTCAATATGATTGGAGCATCTTTTAATTTTGACCTCTGTGTAATTCTTCAATTGACCCCTACCTGACCACCGATTGAAAAGTCAAGTGGCCAATTTTTTTTTTTTTCAAAAGAGGATTGTCTAAGGAGTATTTCTGCCGAATTGGATGCTTTTCTCACCATTTGCATGATGGTTTCACTCATCTGCTGCACTAGAAACTCAACGCTAAGGCCAGACTATGAAATCGTCAAGGTCTAAGATCGTCTGGCTGCTGATCTGGAGACGAAACCCAGCAAGATGTTAAATCAAACATCCTCCATTTGGCCAGATCTCCATTCATCCAAAGACCCTCTCACACAGAAGGTGTGTGTCGTGTGTTAGTAGCAACCATTGGTGTGCCGTACTTGCCAGCGTTCGCCGCCAAGACCAGCAACGGCAGCAGCGTTCAGTGGCATTTATCGTAGTGTGTAAAACATGGATGTTGTCTGCTGCTTCCTGGCCGGGGTTTTAATCAACTATGTCTGTTTTTTTTTTTTTTTTTTTTTCTGGATTTGGAGATTCTGAAAACCCTGATGCTCTCCAACCTGTCACACAGATGGAGTGCACGTAGCATGCTACAGGCGTGTGAGGGGCGACGGCACGAGTGAAATTAACTGTTTTGAAGATTACCAAATCACTCACCACACCCTGGTTGGCGACGGAAACTGTATGGCGAGTAGTGACGTGTTTGTGGTGAGTGTTACACGCGCCTCTAACCAGCACGCACACGCCTTCTGTGGAAGACAGGCTCAACTCTCTACACAGTCCATATGGGTTTTTCCACGTAAAACACTAAAAGCTGACTCTTGATGCTCTATCGCGGAGGCTTTAAAGCGCATAGCGCTAGTGCATTTGGTGCACGTTCAGCTCCACTTTGCTGTTTGCACGGAGCAGAATCTGAGCACACAGTAAGGCATAAAAATATATAAGCTAAGATCTGAACACTGCACCGTGTAAATAGCAGAAGAACTCTGCTCTCGACCCTCTGTGACGTCACTCACAAGTTTTCTGAAGAGACCTGGAAAAGTTGTTGTGTCGCTCAAAAAGTGCTGCTCTGGGTGTTGCCATGTTGGCAGCACTTACTCCACCTTTGTCCCGACGAACCTGTAACGGTGTCTGTGAGTGGACATCTCAACTCTCGCCTCAACGCCACGTCCTACCTGTCACTCAAAGTACAACCCTAACAAGAGCAGTCAGAGAATTTATGAAGTCCGCCAAGGGTTGACGAGGACTCAAAATAAGATATGTGATTCACAGCTTCACATCGTGACCTGGACTTTACCTGGATCTGGATTCCACAACATAATGCAATAATTGCATACTGATCCAGAATGGACCGACTGACCAAGATGTTGCAGTCTGATATTTAATTAACAAGCTGAAACAAAATTGTGTCTTCCTGATCTTGGTTTGATGTCGTATCTGTGAAGGAGTTTTGACGTAATCCTTAAAAGTCTACAAAATGAAATTCTGATCCAGAATCCGAATCCGGATCACATCCAAAATTCAGTGGAGTCTTCCAAGCCCTAACACCAATGTGTGGTGAAAATCTTGTGAAAATCTGTTAAGTTTTGACATAATCCTCAAAAGCCGGCAAAGTGAAGCGAACAAATTGAAATCCTGATCCAGAATCCAGATCTGGATCACCTCCAAAATTCAACGGAGTCTTCCGTGGCCTAATATCTATCTGTGGTGCAAATTTCATCAAAATCCGTCCAGTAATTTTGGTGTAATTCTACTAACATGCAAACAGACAGACAAATAAATAAATTAATGCCAACGATATTATTATGTCCTTGGAAGATGTAATTATGCATAACTTTATGGTTTAAAACATCTTAAACTATTGAGTTATTTTTAGAAGCCCTGTACAGTTGTCATGTAGGAGGAAACGATCTATAACAGGTGTCACCAGCCCTGTTCCTGGAGAGCACCTGCCCTGCATGTTTTCCATGTGTACCTGCTCAAGTCACACCTGATTTTTTTTATAAGTGGTGTTTTCCAGCTCTTGATTGGCTGAGTACACCTAGATAGAGTTAACTGCCTGGGAGTGGAACAGGGAAAGTTAGAAAACACGCAGGTGCCCTCTAGGAACAGGGTTGGTGACCCCTGACCTACAGAGACCAAAACTGTTTTTTGTACCAGGCTGTAAACATGTTTATTTCTGCTCTAAAGTTGCACATTTTAACATGGGCTTCTATGGTAATATGCTCCTTTTTGCAGCTAGCCTCAAGCAGCCAGTCAAGGAAGTGCAACTTTTTCTTCTTCCAGGTGGCTTCATTTTTGAGGAGCAAAAGTCAGAGCCCCAGTATCTCGAGCACAGTAAGGGAGCATCAGCTATGACATACGCAAGTGCCTCAGTGTTGAGGACCCAGCAGCTGGAAAAGATCAAGAACACACCCACATTTCACCTGGCTGCAGCAGTCAGATGGAGACCAGCTGTCTGCCTGGGTGGTTGCCATTCAGGATCCAAAGTGGTTCCATAGTGTGGTAGTTGTGTGGTGACACCAGCGGATGCTCCCTGACCTGATCTGCCTCAGAGGAACTGCTGCTTGTCATTGGTCCAGGGACTACAGGGATGGAGTTTGCAGGTTCTGGGTCATGTTGAACCATCAGCAGGAACTAAGCCTGCAGCTGGGACTGGTACCTGGAAGGTTTTATGCATGAGGCTTTAGTTTGGAACATTGCACAACATGCGGTATCTGGAGGATGAAGCACATCATCGTTTTCGACTGGAACCGCAGTTCAACTATTCACGAAGCACATTCAACATGTAACAGGCTTTGAGAAGGCGAACACGGAGAAGCCGATTCACAAATTCAAGGCTTAAATAAATGTCAAAGCACCAAAGCTAATTTTCCACAGCGGTGGAACGTCGCCATTGTGCTGGAAGGCCAAACGCAGCGGGGGGGCTTTCTGTGAATCCTATCTGCTCTGTTGTCCCACTTTCACACTGTGCGGTCTGAAAGAAACCACAATCGATGCTCTCAGTATAGATTTCCTCACTCGGCTCTATTCTTCTTTCTTTTCCTACACTTTTTCTCTCTCTGTTTTGCACTCGCCGTATCTGAGTTCTCTCCATCAGGCACACAGGAGGGAGATTTAAAAAACAAAAAAGACACTTTGAGCTCCCCTCAGCTTCCAATGCCCAGGATTCTTGAGGCAGGGACTCGATCACTGCCTGCTGCTGAGGCTGACATATCCAAAGGGAACGCTCCCACTCCATGCTGTCTGTGGAATTCCTGTTTTCCACTCGCTGCCGCACTCCATCTGCTTTCAGTCTTCTGTTGGAATGTAGCAGGGGCGAATGAGTTTTAGATGGTGTGGGGAGGGGGAGCTTACTGGGAAGGACCCTACCCCCACCCCTTTATTCCTGGATTCAAAGGTAATCTGGGAAGCTAAATCCTGGCTCTTTAGTCATCAGTATTTAATCCACAATTTTTATTTTAAACTTTTAAAAACTGTAAATCTTCTCGGCAGGCAGCAGCATGCATCAATCAGCTTTTGTTTATGTGAAACCTTTCTAATAAACCCCACCCCCTGCCCCAGATCTGCCACTGGGTTGACACTCGGGAACCATTAAATTTGCTTGCAAGAGTTCTGCACAGGCTACCAGCGCTTACGTTAAAGCGTCGCAACAGGTGAAGCTGCAGATATTTTACATGACAGGGCACAAGCCTAAATTAATGTGAACTCTGATTTTCCAATAAACCGAGTCTATCGGGATTATACAAAGCTTGTTAAGGTGGTTATTGCAGAGACGAGGTGCTATACTGCTGCTTATGATCTCATGAGAGGATAAGGAAATGATGCATCTGCATATCTGCATAAGACCTAAGAAAACAGTCCATGTTTGTATAAGGCCAGACCACCAAGTGCTGCATCAGTGTTGTCATAGCAACCCAGCATAGTATTTTTATTTTACTACTACAAAAATATGCTACAGCACAATTTGAGGCATATAAAATAACAGACAGTCACACACACACACACACACACACACACACACACACACACACACACACACACACACACACACACGTGTGTGTGTGTGTGTGTGTGTTTGTATATATATATATATGTATATATAATATGTATGTACGAGGTCTATTAGAAAAGTATCCGACCTTATTATTTTTTTCAAAAACCATATGGATTTGAATCACGTGTGATTACATCAGACATGCTTGAACCCTCGTGGGCATGCAAGTGTTTTTTCACACCTGTCGGTTACGTCATTCGCCTGTGGGCAGTCTTTGAGTGAGGAGTGGCCCACCCTCTCGTCGATTTTTTTCATTATTAGGAATGGCTCAGAGACTGCTGCTTTGTTTGAACAAAATTTTTTCAAAAATGTAAGGCACAACTGAGTGGACACCATTCGATAAATTCAGCTGGTTTTCGGTAAAATTTTTAACGGCTGATGAGAGATTTTGGTCTGGTAGTGTCGCCATAAGGACGGCCCACGGTGCCTGACGGCGATCTGCGCTTCGAGGTGGCAGTGTCTCGCCGTTTCAAGTTGAAATACATTTCAGGCTTTGTTGATCCAATAAGTTGTCAGAGAACAGAGAACTTTCAGAAGAAGTCAGCATGAGGACTTTATTCGGACATTCCATTGTTAACGGACATTTTGTAATGAAAGAACGTGCGGGTAGAGTCGCATGTCGGGCCGGACCCGACCGCAGGGGGTCGCGACAGGAAAAACACCTCAGTTGGAAACCTTAACGGGCAAGTTGGAACATGCCCAAGCTGTTAAACAATTTCTCAGTTACTCACTTGTTGAAAGCCATCAAAAGCCGCCTGAATTTTACAAATGGTTTTCAACACGGAGGTGTTTTTCCTGTCGCGGCGCACACAGATTTGCCGAGTCGTCACGGAAACGACTCGCCGAATTTGCGCGCACGTCTTTCATTAAAAAATGTCCTTAAACAGTGGAATGTCCGCATAAAGTCCTCATGCCGGCCTCTTCTGAATCTTCTCTGTTCTCTCACGACATCCTGGGTGAATTAAGCCTTAAATTAGGATGTTTTCAGGTCAAAACAGCCCGACGACGGCGCCTGGAAGCGCCGCACGACGTCCTGCTCTGTGGGAATTCCTTACAGCGACAGAAACACCCCATAATCTCTCATCAGCCGTTAAACTTTTCACCGAAAACCAGCTTAATTTCTCGAATAGTATCCACTCGGATATTCCTCACAGGTCCAGAAAAAATGTTGATAAAGCAACGCGCGCCGTCTCGAGCAGCGTGTGAAACAAAGGAATTCAGCAGAGAGGGCCGAACCACATCTCATTCAAGGCCTGCCCACAGGGAAATGACGTCACCGACACACGTGAAAAAACTCACACATGCGCACGAGGGTTCAAGCATGATTGGTGTAATCACACGTCATTCAAATCCATATAGTTAAAAAAAAAAATAAAAGGGTCGGTTTATTATCTAATAGACCTTGTATATACAGTAGTGTTCAGAATAATAGTAGTGCTATGTGACTAAAAAGATGAATCCAGGTTTTGAGTATATTTCTTATTGTTACATGGGAAACAAGGTACCAGTAGATTCAGTAGATTCTCACAAATCCAACAAGACCAAGCATTCATGATATGCACACTCTTAAGGCTATGAAATTGGGCTATTAGTAAAAAAAGTAGAAAAGGGGGTGTTCACAATAATAGTAGTGTGGCATTCAGTCAGTGAGTTCGTCAATTTTGTGGAACAAACAGGTGTGAATCAGGTGTCCCCTATTTAAGGATGAAGCCAGCACCTGTTGAACATGCTTTTCTCTTTGAAAGCCTGAGGAAAATGCGACGTTCAAGACATTGTTCAGAAGAACAGCGTAGTTTGATTAAAAAGTTGATTGGACAGGGGAAAACTTATACGCAGGTGCAAAAATTATAGGCTGTTCATCTACAATGATCTCCAATGCTTTAAAATGGACAAAAAAAACCAGAGACATGTGGAAGAAAACGGAAAATAACCATCAAAATGGATAGAAGAATAACCAGAATGGCAAAGGCTCACCTATTGATCAGCTCCAGGATGATCAAAGACAGTCTGGAGTTACCTGTAAGTGCTGTGACAGTTAGAAGACACCTGTGTGAAGCTAATTTATTTGCAAGAATCCCCCGCAAAGTCCCTCTGTTAAATAAAAGACATGTGCAGAAGAGGTTACAATTTGCCAAAGAACACATCAACTGGCCTAAAGAGAAATGGAGGAATATTTTGTGGACTGATGAGAGTAAAATTGTTCTTTTTGGGTCCAAGGGCCGCAGACAGTTTGTGAGACGACCCCCAAACTCTGAATTCAAGCTACAGTTCACAGTGAAGACAGTGAAGCATGGTGGTGCAAGCATCATGATATGGGCATGTTTCTCCTACTATGGCGTTGGGCCTATATATCGCATACCAGGTATCATGGATCAGTTTGGATATGTCAAAATACTTGAAGAGGTCATGTTGCCTTATGCTGAAGAGGACATGCCCTTGAAATGGGTGTTTCAACAAGACAATGACCCTAATCACACTAGTAAACGAGCAAAATCTTTGTTCCAAACCAACAAAATTAATGCCTCGCAGATGTGAAGAAATCATGAAAAACTGTGATTATACAACTAAATACTAGTTTAGTGATTCACAGGATTGCTAAAAAGGAGTTTGAACATAATAGTTTTGAGTTTGTAGTGTCAACAGCAGATGCTACTATTATTGTGAACACCCCCTTTTCTACTTTTTTTTACTAATAGCCCAATTTCATAGCCTTAAGAGTGTGCATATCATGAATGCTTGGTCTTGTTGGATTTGTGACAATCTACTGAATCTACTGGTACCTTGTTTCCCATGTACCAATAAGAAATATACTCAAAACCTGGATTAATCTTTTTAGTCATATAGCACTACTGTTATTCTGAACACTACTGTATAGTTATATGGTTATATAATCTTGTAATCTAGTGACATTTCAGGGAACCAATAGTAACTTCTTGAGAGGTTGTTTATTTTATTTATTTACTGGCCCATACTAACTAAATTAAGCACATGGATATTCCTAGTGGAAGAATGGTCACCATAACAACAGTGGCCTGATTTGCATATTAATTAGGTCATGAGGTTATGCACTACGTACTTGTATTATTTGAGTTAGACACACAGAATTTGGACTCAACCTACAACTTTGGTCCTGATCAACTCTGTAGTCTGAAGATGGAAACAATTTGTGTTTTGTTGAAGTCAGGAGGTGATGCAGCATGGAATTTTCCCCGGAGCTTGTTGGGGGATTTTCTGGTTCATGGATTCTTGTTCCCAGTGTCAAAACACAGAATCTGTGCAACATAAGACTTGAATGCATTTAATTTGTGCCTTCTGAGCGCGTTCCATTCAAGCGCTACGTCTGGCAACACACCGAAAACACCTTTCTGCTTCTCTTTGAGGTGAGAATCTCGTCAACAAGCCACAATGAAACCAACGCTGAAATCAGGAAGGAGGACACATCCTGTGACCAGCCATGACTGGAAGGAACAATACGTGCACCAAGACAAAACGGCAACATGGCCAGACACCGGGGGGAGCTGAGAGCAGCGCCATTTATTGCAGTCACGAGGATGGAAAACAAAACTCTGTGTTTTTCTGAGTCCTTCCAGGCTGGCAATATTCAGGCGGGCACAGGATCTGTCGGAACGAGAGCCCAAAATCGTGATGCAGTTTGCCCAGCCACATGTCCTCTATCCGCGGGCCAGCGCCCAGCAGGACGGGGGCCGTGTGAGCTGCACGGCTGTCCGTGAGTTTGTGTGGCCATATGTAAGGGTGAGGATGGGAGGGTGAGGGAATCCTGCCAGTGCATCTGTACCGCCTGAGGACAGGCAGGCGGGTGAGCCAGGCCGTACTGACGCCTGCAGGCGCACAGTGACAGGCAGACCTCCACCCTGCACCCTGTGTCTGCTGGTGACCGGGTGGAGCGGCATGGTGGTTGGTTGTGGTGAGGCTCACAAATGTGCTCGCAACGTGAGCTGGTGACATAACTTCGCCCGCGGTATCCGTCATCTCGCCAAGGAAGTCTGCTGCCTGCCCCCAGGGCCGAGAGCAACACAAGCCTGGAAGAGAATATCCACGTGAGGAGGTCACACACGTGTGGGCGCCTTTTGGTCACGCACATGATCATACGCACACACACGCCTCCAGCCCTTCAGGGACATGGCCCGTGATCCAGAACTAGCTGTTCTCTTTTAAAAACGCCCAATTGAGAAATGCACCGGTGAAGAAGTGATGGTCTGAAGCCAAAGCGCTCTCTGTGAGGGTTAATGCTAAGTGAACCACTTCCGTTTTTGCAAATGTGGACAAAGATTGCACTTCACTCCCAGAACATTTGGTGGCTCTGTGGTGTAATAGCAGTGTGAAACTCGCCCACAAATCCAAGGAGGAGCAACATCTTCCTCTAATGTTCCTCTGACATTCAAAGACATCAGCCACGTTTTATTCTGTTTTGTTAAACTTTTTTGACACCAATGGACCAAAATTAAGTATTTCTACAGTTTCAAAACCTTGATTTTCCTCCGATGCCAACTTGCTCTCCAAAGTTTTCTTTTCAGCAATCTCCCACAGAAAATTTTAAAAATTTACAGCCTTCTTTCTGCATTCTAACAGGGCTATTCCAGAGGGCGCCGTTCCACTATGATCACCACAATCCAAAAAAGTACAAAATCTGGCTTGCCTCCAAACAGGTTGGCTTATAAATTGCAGACCTGGCAACGCACCTGAAAACAATAGAAAGGATCTCAAGTTTTGCAACTTTGAACAAAAACCCCAACAAACGCTGCTTCGGTTTTAAATTTTTACCCCGATGGAGCACAATCTAACAAGTTTCTAGCTTAGTAGACCTCATGAATACCTCACTTAAAGCCGTTTGAGTGTGACTGAAGCTGTTAAGGCTACGAATACCCCGAAGTCACCAGACAGAGAATTGGGATAAAGTTTATGAATTTCAGTTTCAATTTATTTCATTTATATAGCGCCAGATCACTACAACTGCCTCAAGGCGCTTCATCCAAGTAAGGTCTAACCTTACCAACCCCTAGAGCAAACACACAGGCAACAGTGGTAAGGAAAAACTCCCTCTGATGATTTGAGGAAGAAACCTCAAGCAGACCAGACTAAAGTTTTTGAACAGTTCAAAAATTGGATCCTGATTTCAAATCTGGTGCCGATGACGGCTGTAACTACTATATATATCAAGTTTGTCCAAGACTGACAAAGATGGATCAAGAAGTTACTATGATGCTTCAGAACGAGCCCTAATTTGCTATTCCGGATTAAAGCAGTTTGGGAAGCTAAATATTGACTCTTGACTCAACGTTTTAAATCCACAGTTCAAATTCTGCATGCAGCAGTGTTCATCAATCAGCCAATGTTTTTGCAAGACCTTTCACATATTTTACCACACCTTTGCTCATCTTGTGGGGGTAGCAACACCCTCAACCCCCCCACCAAGATCTGCCACTGAGTGCCACTTGTCTCCTCCCGTTTTTATTGCTTTTAAATTCACATTGTGCTTTACACAGCTCAGTATCCCGGTCGGCCTTTTGTTTGCCTTTGTGCTCCATAAATAAACTTGTTCTTTTCCCGATACACTCATTGACAGGGGATCTTCAGCGAAGAATACTATCGGAACACTGCTGGGAAGTGAATATATTCGGTTTGAGCTGTATTTTCCCATTACAATATGAAAAGTCTAACAATAGCGGCAGATTACAGCGGATTTCACGCAGCGGAACACAGCTTCAAGTCGAAATCGAGTTCTAATGCCACTCTGAGCTTCAGCTGGCTGGGCGTCGCGCGTGACAGTGAGCTCCTTATTGTTCAAAAGGAAAACGGCGGCGAGAAAACGCAAGGACGCGCGCAATCAGAGCGCCTCTCCAAAGAGAAAGGCTTTAAAATGCTGTTTGCACTCGTCTCTTGTCAGTTGTTACGTTTCATGACAGAAAATCATCCTAATATTTGCAAAAGGCTCAACTCATTAATTTGAGTAGCTGATTAAAAGGAGTCCATGCTGCAGTTAATTAGAAGGCAGCAGCGATAAGAACCTGAAGTCTGCGCTTCCCGAGGATGCTGGGAATTCCGCGTCGTTACAGGCAGACGGATGCAAACGGATGCAGACGGATGGGGGTAATAACGCTCGCTGCATTGAGAATTTGCAGCGCCACTCTTTGCGTGCACACACGTGGGTGAGTGCAGGCTTGGCCTCATGCGCGTGCAGACAGAGCGGGAATTACCTGTCAGACTGTAAGACGTGACTTCCTGCGAATAAATGAAGTGATTAATTTTGGTGAGAGGGCAGGAGGTGTTCGGCTGATGAGAAGTTAAGATGTTCAGCGGCCCTGTTGCTGCTCGTTACGACGCCACAATGACAAGATGGAAAATTACACGGTGGAATATGGAAAACACCCAAGACACAAAAAGACAGCATACACTGGGGGGGGGGGGGACTCTGCCTGTCAACGTGCGACTTGACACTTTAAATGTACAAAGACTTATATCTTGTTCCCACTTACATTTTCAGAAAAAGACTAATCCTCAGTAAAAGTGGTGCTTCATTTATTTACCCCTCATATAAATGTGAGCACTTTCTGTAGGCTTTTCAACACATTCATGTTGAAACCTACTTGAATAGCTGTGGATGTTATCGAAGCTCAAGGTCAGACTGCTGCTTTTGAACTACATTTTTTTGTTGTGAAAGTGTAGTGACACGGACCCACAACAGGGGGCGCAAATGAACGGTCAATAGATGAGCCAAAAGGTAACAATTTAATGTTGTGAAACATGCACAACGAACATACAGACAATCTCAGAATATAATTACAGTCAAATTACAAAGGTGACGTGTGGGCAGGCTCGAGGATAGAAGACGTCTGTCCTAAGAAGAGCCGGAACCACACGATTTCCGCCCCCACAGAACCTGGTGAATACTGGAGCCGCCAAGTCCCGAATTCCCAGGTGATCACCGTCCCCGACTGTCGGATCTGGTACTGCTGGCGAAGAACAAAGACAGTCAAGTGTGGGTGTGTGCACACCCAGTAACAACAGCGGTGGGAATGCCACCTCCACCTCTCACTCAATATGTTGCAGAGTACCGCAGTGATTCCTCAGGGGAAAAGAGTGCCGTCCTGCACTCACTCAGCCTCCACAGAAAAAGGAACCGGTACTCCTGCAAACACTCACAATATACAGATATATTGCAAAAGACACAAACGGCTGAGGATATTACCTCCAATGAAGTATGATATCTCGGCGATGAGGTGGAGATGACGTCTGGTCTTTATGGAGTGCGATGATGAAGAATGTGTGACAGCTGTCAGGAATTAATGAGTAACAGCTGTCACTCCCGGCTGTATCCGTGGCGGCAGCGCCCTCTCGTGCCTGAAGCCCGCACTTCAGGCAGGGCGCCCTTTGGTGGTGGGCCAGCAGTACATCCTCTTCTGGCGGCCCACACAACATTTTTTAGATCAAAGGTCAACAGAAAAAAGCATTATGACTATTTAAAGCAAGGCAATAAGTAAAAGCAGCACTTTACAAATCACTCAATTTGAAGAATATTTGTATGCATAAAGACGCTGTTAAGACTCAAGGTCATGGTACAGTTCTTTTTTAACACAGCACCCTTATACATCACAGAAAGAAAGCATTACCAGTGCATCTTTTAAAGTTATATTTTCCAAATCACTCATTTTAGGCATCACTGGATGAAATAAGATGATTTCCAGGCTCAAGGTCATACTTCATTTAAAAAATGTTCTCCATAAATGGTACAGGAAACAGTATTACCACTCCAACTTAAAAAAGAAAACCTGCTGCATTTTCCAAATCACTCCTTTTAGATATCAGTGGATAAAAAAGGACGTATTTTAGGCTCAAGGTCATCCTGCAGCTTTAAAAATATGCTTTTCCTGAAAAGTTCACAGGAAACGGCATTACCATTCCATCTTTACAAAACTGCTATATTTTATTTCTGCATAAAACAGAATGATTTTCAGGCTCAAGGTCATACTGCAGTTTGACTTTATCTTTTCTAGGTCAAAAGACAAAGGGAATAATTGTGTCAACATGTCATTAAGTCAGGGTTTCCTGTTGCATTTTGCTCATAGTGAATAATCTCTGGGTATTAAATTAAAGGTCATTCTGCAGTGCCTGACCTACTGATTGTAACATTTTACATTTGTGTATATTTTAATGTTGTGTGCACTCAAGGTCACACTGTTTGACAGATTTGCCTTTGTAGGACAAATTTTGCAAGGCATTTATCTGTCTTTTGAGAAATAGACAAGCTGTTGTTTCCAAATGACTTATTTTGAAATCAGGGAAACTGGATCAGTGACATGAACACACATCAAGGTCATACTGCTGCTGTTTTTATTATTTCTTCACCGCTGTTTGTTTATTTGTTTGTGAACAGCCTGGAGCCCACAATGTTTCATATATCTTTATGAAAATGTTTACCAAGATTCATATCCTGATAAGCAAGAACTGATTAAATGTTCAAGGTCAAAGGTCAAAGTCAGGAAAAATCTTGAAATATTGGAAAAATCCCTATCCTTTAACATTGAATGACTTTTGAAAAATTCATAACTCTGTCAGAAAAGATCCAATTTCTTTCATATTTGAAAGCATTATGTAGGATCATATCCTGTATTGACTGACAAAGTTTGATCCAGATTTGATCCGGATTACAGGTTTTGTGGCCATTTACATGGTGACCAAGTGGTTAGTGAGCTTGGTTTCAGTGTGGAAGGTTTCTGGTTCAAACCTCACCCCTGCCACATTTCTCCATGTAATGTGGAGTTGCACCAGGAAGGGCATCCGGCATAAAACCTGTGTCAAATCAACATGCAGATCCACCTCGGATCTGCTGTGGCGACCCAGAGTGAAAACAAGGGAGCAGCTGAAGGGTCTTACTTTTGTTCAATTTAACATTGAAAACCCCATTTAACATATATTTTACATTATATTTTAATCAAACGTGCCCCAATCACTCTCATTTGTGACAATGAGGTGCAAACTGGCAGACTAAGTTTGATCTGCATCTGATCCGTATTGCAGATTTAGCTAGATATTTGAGTTTAGCATTAAAGAGCCTTTTTGATCTATACGTATTTTGTATTATATTTTAGCTTATAAAAGCCACTTCTAACATGACTTTGACCTTGACAATTTTTTCCAAAGTAAAAATTACTAGTGTTGGTGAGTGTGGCGCTCTAGTGTTAATATGATAATGCTGTTTTGCATTAGGCAGCATTCTATCTTAAAAATATAAAAATACACTTTTAAAACATTCCACATGTTAATCTGCTGGGTCAAATCTGCCACTTGTTGAATATATATCTAAGTTATTGTGTGTAGTTAAGGACAAATTTTGCATAACTGGGGTACAGCTACAGTAGTGTTCAGAATAATAGTAGTGCTATGTGACTAAAAAGATTAATCCAGGTTTTGAGTATATTTCTTATTGTTACATGGGAAACAAGGTACCAGTAGATTCAGTAGATTCTCACAAATCCAACAAGACCAAGCATTCATGATATGCACACTCTTAAGGCTATGAAACTGGGCTATTAGTAAAAAAAAAAAGTAGAAAAGGGGGTGTTCACAATAATACAACCCCTGGCAAAAATTATGGAATCGCTGGCCTCGGAGGATGTTCATTCAGTTGTTTAATTTTGTAGAAAAAAAGCAGATCACAGACATGAGACAAAACTAAAGTCATTCAAATGGCAACTTTCTGGCTTTAAGAAACACTATAAGAAATCAGGAAAAATAATTGTGGCAGTCAGTAACGGTTACTTTTTTTAGACCAAGCAGAGGGAAAAAAATATGGAATCACTCAATTCTGAGGAAAAAATTATGGAATCATGAAAAACAAAAGAACGCTCCAACACATCACAAGTATTTTGTTGCACCACCTCTGGCTTTTATAACAGCTTGCAGTCTCTGAGGCATGGACTTAATGAGTGACAAACAGTACTCTTCATCAATCTGGCTCCAACTTTCTCTGATTGCTGTTGCCAGATCAGCTTTGCAGGTTGGAGCCTCGTCATGGACCATTTTCTTCAACTTCCACCAAAGATTTTCAATTGGATTAAGATCCGGACTATTTGCAGGCCATGACATTGATCCTATGTGTCTTTTTGCAAGGAATGTTTTCACAGTTTTTGCTCTATGGCAAGATGCATTATCATCTTGAAAAATGATTTCATCATCCACAAACATCCTTTCAATTGATGGGATAAGAAAAGTGTCCAAAATATCAACGTAAACTTGTGAATTTATTGGTGATGTAATGACAGCCATCTCCCCAGTGCCTTTACCTGACATACAGCCCCATATCATCAATGTCTGTGGAAATTTACATGTTCTCTTCAGGCAGTCATCTTTATAAATCTCATTGGAACGGCACCAAACAAAAGTTCCAGCATCATCACCTTGCCCACTGCAGATTTGAGATACATCACTGAATATGACTTTCATCCAGTCATCCACAGTCCACGATTGCTTTTACTTAGCCCATTGTAACCTTGTTTTTTTCTGTTTAGGTGTTAATGATGGCTTTCGTTTAGCTTTTCTGTATGTAAATCCCATTTCCTTTAGGCGGTTTCTTACAGTTCAGTCACAGACGTTGACTCCAGTTTCCTCCCATTCGTTCCTCATTTGCTTTGTTGTGCATTTTCAATTTTTGAGACATATTGCTTTAAGTTTTCTGTCTTGACGCTTTGATGTCTTCCTTGGTTTACCAGTATGTTTGCCTTTAACAACCTTCCCATGTTGTTTGTATTTGGTCCAGAGTTTAGACACAGCTAACTATGAACAACCAACATCTTTTGCAACATTGCGTGATGATTTACCCTCTTTTAAGAGTTTGATAATCCTCTCCTTTGTTTCAATTGACATCTCTTGTGTTGGAGCCATGATTCATGTCAGTCCACTTGGTGCAACAGCTCACCAAGATGTGATCACTCCTTTTTATATGCAGACTAATGACCAGATCTGATTTGATGCAGGTGTTAGTTTTGGGGATGAAAATTTACAGGGTGATTCCATAATTTATTCCTCAGAATTGAGTGAGTCCATATTTTTTTCCCTCTGCTTGGTCTAAAAAAGTAACCGTTACTGACTGCCACAATTATTTTTCCTGATTTCTTATAGTGTTTCTTAAAGCCAGAAAGTTGCCATTTGAAATGACTTTAGTTTTGTGTTATGTCTGTGATCTGCTTTTTTTCTACAAAATTAAACAACTGAATGAACATCCTCTGAGGCCGGTGATTCCATAATTTTTGCCAGGGGTTGTAGTAGTGTGGCATTCAGTCAGCGAGTTCGTCAATTTTGTGGAACAAACAGGTGTGAATCAGGTGTCCCCTATTTAAGGATGAAGCCAGCACCTGTTGAACATGCTTTTTTCTTTGAAAGCCTGAGGAAAATGGGACGTTCAAGACATTGTTCAGAAGAACAGCGTAGTTTGATTAAAAAGTTGATTGGAGAGGGGAAAACGTATACGCAGGTACAAAAAAATTATAGGCTGTTCATCTACAATGATCTCCAATGCTTTAAAATGGACCAAAAAAACAACAACAAAAAAAACAGAGATGCGTGGAAGAAAACGGAAACCAACCATCAAAATGGATAGAAGAATAACCAGAATGGCAAAGGCTCATCCATTGATCAGCTCCAGGATGATCAAAGACAGTCTGAAGTTACCTGTAAGTGCTGTGACAGTTAGAAGACACCTGTGTGAAGCTAATTTATTTGCAAGAATCCCCCGCAAAGTCCCTCTGTTAAATAAAAGACATGTGCAGAAGAGGTTACAATTTGCCAAAGAACACATCAACTGGCCTAAAGAGAAATGAAGGAATATTTTGTGGACTGATGAGAGTAAAATTGTTCTTTTTGGGTCCAAGGGCCACAGACAGTTTGTGAGACGACCACCAAACTCTGAATTCAAACCACAGTTTACAGTGAAGACAGTGAAGCATGGTGGTGCAAGCATCATGATATGGGCATGTTTCTCCTATTATGGTGTTGGGCCTATATATCGCATACCAGGTATCATGGATCAGTTTGGATATGTCAGAATACTTGAAGAGGTCATGTTGCCTTATGCTGAAGAGGACATGCCCTTGAAATGGGTGTTTCAACAAGACAATGGCCCCAAACACACTAGTAAACGAGCAAAATCTTTGTTCCAAACCAACAAAATTAATGCCTCGCAGATGTGAAGAAATCATGAAAAACTGTGGTTATACAACTAAATACTAGTTTAGTGATTCACAGGATTGCTAAAAAAGCAGTTTGAACATAATAGTTTTGAGTCTGTAGCGTCAACAGCAGATGCTACTATTATTGTGAACACCCCCTTTTCTACTTTTTTTTACTAATAGCCCAATTTCATAGCCTTAAGAGTGTGCATATCATGAATGCTTGGTCTTGTTGGATTTGTGAGAATCTACTGAATCTACTGGTACCTTGTTTCCCATGTAACAATAAGAAATATACTCAAAACCTGGATTAATCTTTTTAGTCACATAGCACTACTATTATTCTGAACACTACTGTATATTACGAGTTGACAGGTGCAGCGCTAGCACCTGTTTCAGTCAGGCGATTGTGTATTGTAAGTGGACCGTTTGTGTCAAATGGTTACAAAGTTCATTTTGGTGGAAGAGGAACTGCTGGTTGTAAGTCCACCTCTGGAAGCTTCTTGTCACCAACTCACCAATGGTTTGATTCTCCTTGTAGATTTGTCACTGTGCCAGAAAGGGCATCCAGCATAAAACAAAACAAAACAAAAAAAAACCCTGACCAAAATTCATATTCTGTGTGGACCACAAAAAACTGAGTTCCACACCAGCTTGGATGAGACACAGACGGATCCACTGGGGACAAACTGAGGATTCTGTTGTGAAAAATAACTCCTATGTGAACAGCAGCCTGAATTACATGAGGAGGGGTCAGAGAGGTCAAGGAGGTCAGGGAAGTGGAGGGAAGTTTCCACAGGTGGCGCCGCAGTGCTCGAAGCTGGCAGTGACAGTAACTGTGTGGATGAATCCAAAATCTGAATGGATCGTTGATTTATCATAAACAGGAAGGAGATCAGATCAGCTATGACCTCAGTGCTCCGCCTGAACCAGCGCCTCCTATACGTTATCACATTTGCAATGATTTTTCTGTTGCCAAAAATCCTGAATTAAACCAATTACTAGAACAGTGCACATCACAGGGACTGCTCACTCTGCGTGGCGCATTAATCCGCTGTGTTACACCTCCCTGACTGGCCTCTCGGTGCCAAAACTGAGCCGACGTCTGCAGCAGGTCGATGCTTGCTGGAGAATAAACACCAGTCTAATGGCATCCCTGAGCTGCCGTGGGGGTCACATTAAGATAATTAGGCAGGGAGAAGGCACAGGAATGAGGCCCTGGAGGAGAGGAGGAGGCACGCCGGCTCTCCCTGACATTCTGTGACTTACAGTGTCTTTGCCTCACTGCAGCCTGATTTACCCGCCTGGTTTGGCACTGATAACTGCACTGCCATTTCCCCACTTCCTGTGATTTTGATGGTGTTTTTTTTTTTTTTTTAGGTTTGACGAGCATTCAAACCATCGAGGAAACGCTTCAAATGTGTTTTAGGAACATCTAACAATCTAACAGTCGCCCAATAATAATTAATACATACTAGTCAAGTCAAATGTCACGCATTTCTACATCTATCACACCACTCAATCACTCTGGGTTCTGGATGGCAACCACCCAGGCAGACAACCAGTTCATCTCCCACCTCTAAAAGTAACCAGCTATCTGCTGCAGTCAGGTGAGAGGTGGGCATGTCCTTGGCCATCTCCAGCTGCAGGTGTCCTCAATAGTGAGGCAAAATGCACCACATGGTCAAAGTGTCATAACTGACGCTCCCTCAATCCTCCTCATCTCATTCTCGCTACGTAACTGCTTGTTCAACACAAAGTCATTCAAGCAGTACCCAATGCTCCTCCAAAGAGACCTGGTACCAAAGACATCCAGACGTCTTTTTTTTAGCTACATTTCCCTAAATTGTCATTTGACAAGATGAGAAGTTTCCCAAAGTGAACTTTGGTCCCTTTGCCTCAAAACCTGTCCTGTCTTCAGCTTCTTCAGTTCTAACATCTGTGTGATTCCTCTGATGGAGGCTCTGCCAGCGACCATCTGACCATGATAGAAAAACATCTACGTCTGTTTTGTTTTGTTTTTTTTCCCACCATTACCACAAAACAGCCTGCCATGACAGAAATAATCATATCAAATAAGAACACTGGTCAGGAAAGTTTGCAATATTCTCATACTTGTGATCCAGTTTTCATTCATTCTTCTTCTTCTTATTATTATTATTATATAATGGCTGAGTGGATCCTGGTCATTTGATTGGTGCTTTGTATGTCACATGACATGGATTATTCATCCCATTTGTGTTGCATTGCATTTAGAGTGGAGTTTGGTTCCATTTAGCGTGCAAATTTCGTTCCATACATTTGGTACCATTGCACTTTGCGCACACACACACACACACACACACACACAAAACAAATCCACTGCACTGTCTGGAGGCTGTTAGCAGGAAGTTAAAATGAAAAGCTGGACTAATTTTTGACGTGATGGTTTTTTGTTTTTTTTTGCTGCACTGAGGATGTACACAGTCTTCAACCGACCCGGTTGTGTGAGGGCGCACACACGCAGGGCAACGACACAAGCGAGACAACGATTTGACTGAGCTAACTGATGGTGCTAATTCTTGTAACAGATACAAAATCCACTCCGCTGTAAGCCGTCTGGATGCATGAAGAACTGTTCAAATGAAAAGCTGACATGATTTTTTGGTTGGACCGAGGAAGTCTGTTTTTTTTTGTTGTTGTTGTTAAATAGAAGTCCGAAGTCAGTGCACAGCATCACTGGACAACACGTCACAATTTGGACTTTAGCAGCAGTGGAACACAAAAATGTAAGTCCCTTTTCTGTTGTTTATAAATTAATGAAATATCAAATAACAAGGATCTATTTTAGCCATTATATAATGAATGTTTTTACATTCTTTCAATGGAATGAATATTTAATTCGATGAATGGTATGTTCTAGCTTTCACCTCATGAAATATTCGTACCATTGAATTCATAAACATTATTTGTATATTATTTTTGTCTTCTTTCCAGAAGAAATAATGTGCATAAAGTTCAAGACAAGTCCGAATTAAAAAAAATTGTGCCCAATTGTGACATTCAAATCATGAAATTAGTGTGACATCATCAGAGCAAAACGTTATGAGGTCTACAAGACCCCGCCCCCCCGCCCTGCCCCACCCTGCCCTTTATTTGTGTTGTCAAATTGAAGAGTTCCGACTATTTGACAAACAAAGTGCTTGACTGAAGTTTGGAGCTTTGCTTGAATCGCTTCCATTGCTGCACTTTGGCTCCACCCATGCGCCACCTGGACGCCAGAATTTGAATGTTCTGTTTCCAAAGGATCCGTGGACGATGTCTCAAATGTTTTAGTTGTTCTTTGGCGTCTTTGTGCAACATTCCTGCATGTGCCTTGTTTTATTTAAGTAGCGTGAATGCGGACGAATCAAATTCAAAAGCTCATTCAAAAGCTTTTTTCTTGGTGTTTCAGATCAGAGGAAGGCAGCGGCGGAAATGTATGTGAGCGTTTACCACGGCTCCGGTGGCCAGTGTGCACGAAAGCTAACCACAGGGATGGAACCTCCAGCTTCTCCTGCTTTTTTTGCATTCTCTGTTTGAACACAAGGACAGAAGCTGAGCTTCAAACGCAGCCGGAGCTGGACTGACGCCTCACAGATAGCTAGTTACCTCTGTCTGGGTGCTCCCCCCCAACCACCCCTCTTCTTTCACCACCTCTTGTTACCCATTTCTACAGTCTGTGCCACAGTGTGCCGCTTCACTCGCTGGAGCGCCTTTTTTACGCTCTGATGCTCTGCAATCAGACGTGACACGCTGATGGCTCAGATGACAGCTCGGAGACGAGGTCACACAGTCACCTCCTTTAAAACACGGATGCACGTGGCTCCTTTTGGCAGCTGTGCACTGCATGCACAAAGTGTACACGTGTGCATGCAAGTGCGGCACAGACGTGGCCTTTTCTGGCGCCTGTGCAATTTTAGAAGCAATTACCTATTAAAATTTCATCCTTCCCATCTCAGAATGTTTAGGAAAAGATTATAACTGCTGGGGAGATAATTAAGTCTGCAAATGGAGAAGTGAGTTGTGACTACGGAGCATGCCGCCTGTTTTGTTTTAATATAACAACAATTACAAAACTGAAAATTATAACATTCTATGGACCAAATGTTTAATGTGATCATTCACAACGATAAGTACTATTTCCCATTAAAAATTAATAAGCGACTTCATTAGACTCAACAGTAGGTGTCATAACAACATGATTAATTCATGTTAATTCTGTTTGACTACTTATATCCAAATGATTCAGAGGCTGGTTTAATGTACCACCGAGTCGTTAGTCTACTCTGAGTGAGTTCAAGTGCTAGACGGTGGAGATTCGGTCAAAAATATAAACCCAACACTTTTGTTTTCAATCCCATTTTTCGGTCATTGAAGTAAAAGTTTTAAAGTTTCTTCTATGTACAGAAAAAAGTTTCTTTCTTTTGTATTTTGTTCACAAATTTATAAAAATACATATTAGTGAGCACCTCAGTTCGCCAAAATAAGCGATTATTGCACATATTGTGATTTTAATAGTAGGGGAAAGCGCACCTGTATTGGACCAATCCTGAAACTGGATCACCACCCGTCCCCATCGTGACATCGAAATAACAACAACGGTGCATTATTTTGATGTCACAATGACGTGACAACAGCCTTGTATGGAATTGAGAACAGGTTCCAGTTTCAGTACCGGTCCAATATATATCTGTGACCTTTCAAAGAGTTTGAGATTTCAAGGTCAGCAAAAGGTCATGAAACCAAAGGAAAGGCAAAATATGATGTCATATTAGTGTTTAATAGTAACTGTACAGTAGTGTTCAGAATAATAGTAGTACTATGTGACTAAAAAGATTAATCCAGGTTTTGAGTATATTTCTTATTGTTACATGGGAAACAAGGTACCAGTAGATTCAGTAGATTCTCACAAATCCAACAAGACCAAGCATTCATGATATGCACACTCTTAAGGCTATGAAATTGGGCTATTAGTAAAAAAAAAAATGTAGAAAAGGGGGTGTTCACAATAATAGGAGCATCTGTTGTTGACGCTACAAACTCAAAACTATTATGTTCAAACTGCTTTTTTTCCAATCCTGTGAATCACTAAACTAGTATTTAGTTGTATAACCACAGTTTTTCATGATTTCTTCACATCTGCGAGGCATTAATTTTGTTGGTTTGGAACCAAGATTTTGCTCGTTTACTAGTGTGCTTGGGGTCATTGTCTTGCTGAAACACCCATTTCAAGGGCATGTCCTCTTCAGCATAAGGCAACATGACCTCTTCAAGTATTTTGACATATCCAAACTGATCCATGATACCTGGTGTGTGATATATAGGCCCAACACCATAGTAGGAGAAACATGCCCATATCATGATGCTTGCACCACCATGCTTCACTGTCTTCACTGTGAACTGTGGTTTGAATTCAGAGTTTGGGGGTCATCTCACAAACTGTCTGCGGCCCTTGGACCCAAAAAGAACAATTTTACTCTCATCAGTCCACAAAATATTCCTCCATTTCTCTTTAGGCCAGTTGATGTGTTCTTTGGCAAATTGTAACCTCTTCTGCACGTCTTTTATTTAACAGAGGGACTTTGCAGGGATTCTTGCAAATGAATTAGCTTCACACAGGCGTCTTCTAACTGTCACAGCACTTACAGGTAACTCCAGACTGTCTTTGATCATCCTGGAGCTGATCAATGGGTGAGCCTTTGCCATTCTGGTTATTCTTCTATCCATTTTGATGGTTGTTTTCCGTTTTCTTCCACGTGTCTCTGTTTTTTTTTGTCCATTTTAAAGCATCGGAGATCATTGTAGATGAACAGCCTATAATTTTTTGCACCTGCGTATAGGTTTTCCCCTCTCCAATCAACTTTTTAATCAAACTACGCTGTTCTTCTGAACAATGTCTTGAACGTCCCATTTTCCTCAGGCTTTCAAAGAGAAAAGCATGTTCAACAGGTGCTGGCTTCATCCTTAAATAGGGGACACCTGATTCACACCTGTTTGTTCCACAAAACTGACGAACTCACTGACTGAATGCCACACTACTGTTATTGTGAACACCCCCTTTTCTAATTTTTTTAGTAATAGCCCAATTTCATAGCCTTAAGAGTGAGCATATCATGAATGCTTGGTCTTGTTGGATTTGTGAGAATCTACTGAATCTACTGGTACCTTGTTTCCATGTAACAATAAGAAATATACTCAAAACCTGGATTAATCTTTTTAGTCACATAGCACTACTATTATTCTGAACGCTACTGTAGGTGTGTCTATAACAAATCCTCAAAGTAGCCTCTTTAAATACCCCCTTAAACACTGGGCCAAACTCATTTGACGTTTACTCGATTTTTTTTTTTTTTTCCACAATCAAATTTTGTCATTGGCGTCCCCTCAGTCATTCCACCAAATTTCATCCAAATCTGATCCAAACTGTTATTCAAATTTACTGGACGGACAGGCACTGAAAGGACTGAAAACAAAACCTCCAGCATGTGCTCGTGCTGCAGGCGGGTGTAATAAATGACATGATTACAGTCAAATACTGCAAAATCATAACCAACACTGAAGTCAAGATATGATTTTTTTCCGCCTCAAGGAAACTCAGTTCCAGTTACTAAGTGTCAAACCTTTGACAGACGCCTCCCTCTGTTCAGTGTTGATGCCTCAGTGTATTTTCAAGTGATGTCACGGCGGTCCAGATACAGCAGTCTGTCCTTCAGAGCTTTACTGCCATCAGGTTTGGTGTCACATGGACCTTTTGGTTCTTCACACTGTCATGTTGCTTCACTTTTCTCTTCATTTCACCTGCTCCATTCCTACAGTGACTCCTCTGGTTTTTGATGCTCAGCATGTAGACATACGGGATTTTCCAGCCTTTTGAGGATTCAGACAAAGGCTTTGGGTCTGTGGATGATGTGAATGTCTGCCAGTGGGCTCATATGGGGATTGGTGGGTCGGCTGGTTCTGGTTTTCAATGTAGACTCCTTTGTGGAGGCCATTACTAAACACTCACAGGGTCGCGGTGATCAGACACATGCATGAATAATAGATTTTCTGAAATTCTCATTAGTTTTGTGTGTGCCATAAATGTGTTGGAGGTTATTGGTTCTAATCCCACAGCATAGTGCAGTTTCAGAATACAAGGTTTTGATTGATGTTTGAAATGTGCATTCTTTTGAAAAATACCAGCTGGGGTCATCACTTCTTGAACCTCCAGCCTCTCAGTTAACTCCGCCCACTAAACACAGAGTCTGGATCCAAACATGTTTGCTGAGTGTGAAGCAGACACACAGACTGGGGGCAGGTATAACTCCTGTGGAGGAGGTCTCAAAGACTTGGGGTGGGTCTGAGTTCTGTGGAGGAGGTCTCACAGACTGGGGGCAGGTTTAACTACTATGGAAGAGGTCTCCCAGACTGGGGGCGGGTCTGAGTTCTGTGGAGGAGGTCTCACAGACTGGGTGGCGGGTCTGGGGAGGAGCCAACAGTAAATATCCAGGACCAGACCAAGGAGGCAACAGGTCACAGATGTCTCTTCCCACCTGTATTCTCCTGCTCTTCTTGGTGAATTCCAAAATGTTCCTAGTCCAAAAAAAATTGACAAGAGATCTCAGCAGGGGGCATCCTAATGAGAAACTGTCTTCGGGCAGTGGTTTTACTCCGAGGAATCTGAGTGAGCTCAGCCAAGTAACAGCCAACAGCAATCTGAAGAAATGGTAGAAGATTGCTGAAGTCGTCTTTTGGGGCTTTTTGTTGGACACAGGACTGCGCTGTGAGTTAGTCATTTGTTATGGTGACTGGATCTGCACATATTGGACTTTGGCTTCAGTAAGGAACATATCGCTGCCACCTCATGGGCCTCCAAGGGGTCCAATCAAATTTAGGCTCCAAAATCTGGTTTTATGAACATCAGCTAAAAATCAAATCAGTGCTTGAGTCTGATCAGAAATCTGAATCTGTTTTAATGATGTTGGCAGTGTTGTGTGGGCCGCTGAAGAGGAGGTACTGCTGGCCCACCACCAGAGGGCGCCCTGCCTGAAGTGCGGGCTTCAGGCACGAGAGGGCACCGGAGCAACCGGGAGTGGCAGCTGTCACTCATCAACAACACCAGCTGTCACTCATCATCATCATCATCCACATCTCCATAAGAGCCGGGCAGCATCTTCACCTCACTGCCGAGAAATCGTCTACCAAACAGGTAAACCGCTCAGCCTGAAGTATCACATTAGTGACGTCCTTGCTTCTGTGTCTACTAGTATTTTTGCAGACATTCCTGTTTGTGCGGAGTAGTCGTGTTTGGGGAGTTGGCATACTCCGCTCCTCGGTTGGAGGCTACGTACTTTGCCAACAGGATCTGCACGTAAACATTGTGATTGAGAGGTGGAGGTGCTTTCCACCTTTATACTGACCTGTTTGCTGGGTGTTCACGCACCCACCATCACCTGTCTGTTCTTCCTGCCAGCAGTACCCGATATGACAGCCGGAGGCAGTGGCCACCTGGGGACCCAGCGCTTGGTGGCTCCAGGGTTGCTTCAGATCCGGTGGAGTGGAAGGCGTGTGGGATCCGGCTCTTTTCTGGACGGGCGTCTTCTATCCTCGAGCCTGCTCACACATCACTGTGACTAATTTGACTGTTGATCTCAATTGTGTTGTCTGTTGCTCTGTTGTGCACATTCACAACATTAAATTGTTATATTTTCGGCTTATTCCATTCTCCGTTCATTTGCGCCCCCTGTTGTGGGTCCATGTTCCTACACTTTTCACAGCAGGATTTCTCGGCCAGCATCATGGATCCCGGGGTGTCAACCATCACTTGAACCACCAATGGAAACACAGGGTGCACAGGCATCGGCAGAAGACGTGTTAGGAGAGTTGCAGCACATCTTAACCGCCTTCACTGCTCGGTTGGATTTAGTAACCGAGCAGAATGTCATACTCAATCGGAGGATGGAGGCTCTCACCGCCCAGGTGGAAGCGTGCACTCAGGGTGCTGCTGCAGCACCTCCTCCAGCCGACCGAGCACAAAATGCAGACATTCCAGTGGTGATTCAACAAACCCCCCATCCCCTGAAGCATACATAAGCCCACCGGAACCGTAAGGAGGTTGTGTCGAGACGTGCACGGACTTCTTAATGCAGTGTTCGCTCGTCTTTGCACAACGTCCCATCATGTACGCGTCAGATGCTACCCGGGTGGCTTATGTCATTAATTTGCTTCGAGGAGAGGCACGCGCCTGGGCTACGGCGCTCTGGGAGCAAGATTCACGGCTCCTAACGACATATACTGGGTTTGTGAGGGAGTTTAAACAAGTGTTTGATCATCCTAATAGAGGCGAGACTGCTTCGACCGTGCTGCTGTCTATGAGACAGGGACGTCGGAGTGCAGCCGAGTATGCAGTCGACTTCCGCATCGTGGCCGCGAGGTCCGGCTGGAATAACGTTGCACTCCGCGCCGCCTTCGTAAATGGACTTTCTCTGGTCCTGAAGGAGCACCTGCTGGCTAAGGATGAGCCGCGGGATTTTGACGGGCTTGTCGACCTGGTTATACGGTTGGACAACCGGTTAGAAGAACACCGTCAGGAGCGGGGTGAAGGGCGTGGCCGGGCACGAGCCGTCCCTCTTCCTTCTGGGTCCGAAAGGGTGCCACCGTCCCCACGCTCCACAGTCAGAGAGCTCCATGGAGCCACAGCTCCTACTGCTGACGAAGCTATGGACACGAGCAGGGCCAAAGTAAAATCACATGACAGACAACGGAGGCTGGCTAGCGGGGAGTGTTTTTTCTGTGGCTCTAATGAGCACATACAAAGAAACTGCCCCAAACGGTTAAACTTCAATGCCCGCCCTTAGAGACTGGGTTAAGGGTGGGCCATAACATCCACGCGGGGAGAGCCCGTAGATCAGTACGCATCCCAGTGACAATCCTTTGTGGGGATCTTACCCTTCACGCTCCAGCACTGGTGGACACGGGGTTTGAAGGGAATCTGCTGGACAGCAGATGGGCCAGGGAGGTAGGGCTCCCTCTAGTGGCTCTTCCTTCCCCATTGAAGGTACAGGCACTAGATGGCACCCTTCTCCCATTAATCACACACCAGACACAACCAGTGACATTGGTGGTGTCTGGAAATCACAGGGAGGAGATTGTGCTTTATATAACACCTTCTACCTCCCGAGTGATTTTGGGGTTTCCATGGATATTAAAGCACAATCCCCGGATTGATTGGCTGTCTGGGGTAGTGACGCAGTGGAGCAACACCTGCCACCGGGAATGTTTAGGATCCTCGGTTCCACCCGATGTGACAGCTAATGAGGAGGTTAAAGTCCCCCCCAATCTGTCAGCGGTGCCTGAGGAGTACCATGATCTTGCTGACGTCTTCAGCAAAGATCTGGCACTTGCTCTTCCCCCGCACTGTCCGTACGATTGTGCCATTGATTTGATCCCAGGTGCTGAGTACCCGTCCAGCAGGCTGTACAACCTCTCTCGTCCTGAGCATGAATCAATGGAGACCTACATCCAGGACTCCTTAGCTGCCGGGTTGATCCAGAACTCCACCTCCCCGATGGGTGCAGGTTTCTTTTTTGTGGGCAAAAAGGACGGCGGACCCCATCCATGCATAGACTACAGAGGGCTGAACGAAGTCACGGTTCGTAATCGATACCCGCTGCCTCTGTCAGATTCTGTGTTCACGCCCCTGCATGGAGCCCAAATTTTCACCAAATTGGATCTTAGAAATGCGTACCACCTGGTTCGGATCCGGAAGGGAGACGAGTGGAAGACGGCATTTAACACCCCGTTAGGTCACTTTGAGTACCTGATCATGACGTTCGGCCTCACCAATGCGCCCGCGACGTTCCAGGCATTGGTTAATGACGTCTTGCGGGACTTCCTGCACCGGTTCGTCTTCGTATACCTAGACGACATCCTCATCTTCTCCCCGGATCCTGAGACCCATGTCCAGCATGTACGTCAGGTCCTGCAGTGGTTGTTGGAGAACCGGCTGTTTGTGAAGGGCAAGAAGTGCGAGTTCCACCACACTTCTTTTTCCTTCCTGGGGTTCATCATCTCCTCCAACTCCGTCGCAACCGATCCGGCCAAGGTTGCGGCGGTGAGGGATTGGCCCCAACCGACAAGCCGTAGGAAGCTGCAACAGTTCCTCGGCTTCGTAAATTTCTACAGGAGGTTTATTAAGGGCTATAGCCAGGTAGTTAGCCCCCTGACGGCCCTGACCTCCACTAAAGTCCCCTTCACCTGGTCGGATCGGTGCGAAGCCGCGTTTAGGGAGTTGAAATGTCGGTTCTCATCTGCACCCGTTCTGGTGCAGCCCGATCCCAATCGCCAGTTTGTTGTTGAAGTGGATGCCTCTGACTCAGGGACAGAAGCCGTGCTGTCCCAGAGCGGGGAGTCCGATAAGGTTCTCCATCCTTGTGCCTACTTTTCCCGTAGGTTGACCCCGGCAGAGCGGAACTATGATGTCGGCAATCGGGAACTCCTTGCGGTGAAAGAGGCTCTTGAGGAGTGGAGACACCTGTTGGAGGGAGCTGCGGTACCATTTATGGTTTTCACGGACCATCGGAACCTGAAGTACGTCCGGACCGCGAAGCGTCTGAACCCCAGACAAGCCCGCTGGTCACTGTTCTTCTGGCGTTTTGACTTCCAGATTACCTACCGCCCCGGGACCAACAACCAGCAATCTGACGCCCTGTACCGGGTCCATGAAGAGGAGGTCAAGGTCGAGCTGTCAGATCCACCGGAACCTATCATCCCCGAGTCCACTATCGTGGCAGCCCTCACCTGGGACGTGGAGAAGACCGTCCGGGAGGCCCTGGCACGGAACCCGGACCCAGGGACCGGCCCAAGGAACAGACTCTACGTCCCACCAGAAGCCAGAGCTGCTGTCCTGGACTTCTGTCATGGGTCCAAGCTCTCCTGTCAGCCAGGGGTGCGAAGAACCATGGCGGTGGTCAGGCAGCGCTTCTGGTGGGCGTCTATGGAAGCCGACATCCGGGAGTATGTCCAGGCCTGCACCACCTGCGCCAGGGGAAAGGCAGACCACCAATGGGCACAGGGTCTCCTCCAGCCGTTACCTGTGCCCCACCGCCCCTGGTCCCACATCGGCCTGGACTTTGTCACAGGCCTCTTGCCGTCCCAGGGCATGACCACCATCCTCACGATAGTGGACTGGTTCTCCAAGGCGGCCCACTTCGTGGCCCTCCCGAAGCTCCCGACGGCCCAGGAGACTGCAGACCTCCTGGTCCACCACGTCGTACGTCTGCATGGGATTCCATCCGATGTCGTCTCTGACCGTGGTCCCCAGTTCTCCTCGCAAGTCTGGAGGAGTTTCTGTAGGGAACTGGGGGCCACCGTGAGCATCTCGTCCGGGTACCATCCCCAGACTAACAGACAGGTAGAGCGCGCCAACCAGGAATTGGAACAGGCCCTTCGCTGTGTGACCTCGGCGCACCCGACAACCTGGAGCAACCATCTGACCTGGACCGAGTACGCACACAACAGCCAAGTTTCATCTGCCACCAGCCTCTCCCCGTTTGAGGTGTGTTTGGGGTATCAGCCCCCATTGTTTCCGCTTGTGGAGGGAGAGGTCGGGGTGCCCTCGCTCCAGGCCCATCTGAGGAGGTGCCGTCGGGTGTGGCGCTCTGCCCGCTGTGCCCTGCTCAAAGCCCGGACAAGGGCCAAGGCCCATGCAGACCGCCGGCGATCCCCTGCCCCTGCATACCAGCCCAGGCAGGAGGTTTGGCTATCGACGAAGGACATTCCGTTACAGGTAGACTCACAGAAACTGAAGGATCGGTACATCGGCCCCTTCTCCATCATCAAGGTCCTCAGCCCTGCCGCGGTGAAGCTGAGGCTGCCAGCTTCACTGCGGATACATCCTGTCTTTCATGTCTCCCGAATCAAGCCTCACCACACCTCTTCCCTCTGAACCCCTGGACCGGCGCCGCCTCCTGCCCGGATCATCGACGGGGAGCCTGCGTGGACAGTTCGCCGGCTCCTGGACGTCCGTCATAAGGGCCGGGGGTTCCAGTATCTGGTGGACTGGGAGGGTTATGGACCCGAAGAGCGCTCCTGGGTGAAGAGGAGCTTCATCCTGAACCCGGCCCTCCTGGCCGACTTCTACACCAGTCACCCGGACAAGCCTGGTCGGGCACCAGGAGGCACCCGTTGAGGGGGGGGTCCTGTTGTGTGGGCCGCTGAAGAGGAGGTACTGCTGGCCCACCACCAGAGGGCGCCCTGCCTGAAGTGCGGGCTTCAGGCACGAGAGGGTGCCGGAGCAACCGGGAGTGGCAGCTGTCACTCATCAACACCACCAGCTGTCACTCATCATCATCATCCACATCTCCATAAGAGCCGGGCAGCATCTTCACCTCACTGCAGAGAAATCGTCTACCGAACAGGTAAACTGCTCAGCCTGAAATATCACATTAGTGACGTCCTTGCTTCTGTGTGTACTAGTATTTTTGCAGACGTGGTGCTTTCCACCTTTATACTGACCTGTTTGCTGGGTGTTCACGCACCCACCATCACTTGTCTGTTCTTCCTGCCAGCAGTATCCGATGTGACAGCCGGAGGCAGTGGCCACCTGGGGACCCAGCGCTTGGTGGCTCCAGGGTTGCTTCAGATCCGGTGGAGTGGAAGGCGTGTGGGATACGGCTCTTTTCTGAACGGGCGTCTTCTATCCTCGAGCCTGCTCACACATCACTGTGACTAATTTGACTGTTGATCTCAATTGTGTTGTCTGTTGCTCTGTTGTGCACATTCACAACATTAAATTGTTATATTTTCGTCTTATTCCATTGTCCGTTCATTTGCGCCCCCTGTTGTGGGTCCGTGTTCCTACACTTTTCACAACAGGCAGGTCTCTCTGTTTTGGATGTGAGCAGCAGAGTCCAGGATCTGCCAGACCAGATTCCACTGATGTCCACTGATGTCTCAGAAGCTACAATCAATATGTAGTTTGGCCTGAAAATAGAGTTTCTGATGCTGCGTCTGTCTGAGCAAACTGCTTCTGCGTGCACCAACGTGCACATATACCATGACTCACACTTTAGTTTCCATCACAAACACGTTTATTCACAATCATCTGTCCTTTACACAGCAGCCTCTGGGTGACAAATCAACTTAACATCTTCAGTCTGCCTTTTGCTAATTAATTGAAATAAGAAGAATGCGTCCTTATCCAGCGAATCCGGATCATAACCCAACACCGCTGACGTTGGGGACGATCCTGCAGCTCAGACGAGATTTGGAGGTTTGGGGTTGCAGGTTCCATGTTTTTATATAGTAATTTGTATTTCACAGTGGTGTTCACGTGGCCGCTCAGGTAACAGACCACGGCACTATCTCATCTCTGCTACGGCCAGGAAAGAAGAACCTTATGTCCAACTCCAACACTTAATCAATGTCTCCCTTATCTCTTCTCCTTCAGAGACTGAACCGAAGAGATTTAATGAACCTCCTGCTTCCCAGGAAATGTGCACGTGATGTTGATGGCGTCTGTGGGCGCCATGCTTGATGCTGAGTCCTGCTACGTCACTTTACTGTTAGCCAGCGAGATACTTTTATCTCATTCTGACAAACGCAAGCAGCTACTCAAATGCACACGTCCTGGATTTGCTACAGGAAACGTTCATGGATTCATGTTGCAAGTACATATATATATAGTATGTACGTATATTATATAGTAAATATATATATATATATATGAACAAAATAAGAATCATTATTTTCATTACAGTCTTTTGACAACTGATTGTTATGTCTAAAATGTCAATCATAGAGGCTTTTTTCACACTAGGAACATCCTCAAATGATTAATTTTGAACAAAAAAGTAAAAAATTTAAACATCAAGCTGGTTTTGAAAAACAAGTGGAAAAAAAAATCCTAATTATATTTAATGTAGCCCTTTTAAAGCAGGTTACAATTTGTTTTTAGCTCTTTAAATACCTGATTTAAAGCCTAAAAACACTTAACTACTCTGTCCTGGGGGAAGCTCCACTGGTCCTAACCTCTTTATATGATTCGATGGTGTATATTATAAGCCCAAGCTGATTTTAAAGTTCACAAATAAATGTAATTCTTTCAAATAGCTAACAAACTAGATCCAGTTTTGTTCAATTTATAAAAATAAAACATATGATTCTGTTGTCATAATCATCTTTAATTGTACTGTTGTCTATAAATCTGTTGAATTGAAAATCAACAAATAGTGGCAATTCATCACAATTAATTTTTTTTTGTCACATTTTTGTAACATTACCTAACCTACTTTAGTGCAACATAGCCTACCATAAATGTAAATATAATGAAATGCTAAAATACCGTCAGCCATATGGGTATCATCTTTTATAATTTGCAGTTGTTTAATTAGTATCCCAGTGCAAAGTGTATATATATATATATATATATATATATATGAAATTAATTATACATTTATTATTTACTTTAATCCTTGTAGCTCACCCTCAAGATAAAATGTCATTTTTTTAAATTATTTGGAGTTGGTATAAGAGTACATCAGTACAGGCATACAGTATAATACAGTACAGATGTTTTTCATTCATATATATATATAACGTGTAACAGAGTCCAGTGACGAGTGTGAGTTGAGTGGAAGTCAAACGCGTGGCGGTGGGTTTATTTTCTGTTTCCTGTGGGGGCACAGCCGATACACGTGGTGATGTAACCTGGTGCTTTGTGCTCAGATCATCACGTATGATGGACGCTCCAGTCTGCGCACGCTTTTGAAGTCTTCTAAGTCAAAGAAGCTCGGTAACAGAAATAGATCACGGTATTCACAAGTTCTGTGTTCCACACAGACTCACTACCATCACCAGCGCACATGCAAACTCCCACTATCCTCTCTCCCTCATCAAATCATGTGGACGTAAGCCAAAATAAAACTGTGACTAACCATTGGATATGAAATCCTGCAGGAAGAGCAGGCGGACAGTCTCTGTGAAGTGGCAGATGAACTGATCAGGAAAAAAAAAAGGTAAATTTATCGTTTCAGTCCTGTGCAAATGTTTTAGGCATCCCAGAGTTATCACCCCCTTTTTATTGGCATGTCAACACAAACGTGAATATGTGAGCCATACTTTAATTCCATAGTAATAATAACAATGAGTGTACTGGCCAGTAGTGTAGCACAAACACAAAGTTGCAAATCATGCCGTATTAAAATAATTGTAAAACACAAGTACTCATAATTTAAGTTACATTATACTTCAAATAGTTTTGAGGTTGTGCAACTTAGACTCTGGTGCGACTTATATGCAAAAAAAAAAAAAAAAAAATCACATGTAATAGAACACAGTTGTCATATCCATTATCATCAAAGTTGAAATTCATCACACATTTAATTTATTTATGAATATTTGTCAGGTTTTCATACTTTTTAATGCTTTAATGATGCATTTAATGTGCCTTAAAACTTTGCACAGTACTCTACACACACACACACACACACACAAAGTGTGTGTATTTTGTATGCCTAAAACCTTTGCACTTTACTGGAGACACATATATGAAGTGTGTGTATTTTATGTATTTCGTGCAGGTATACATGCATATGAGCTCTTTAACTAGGTCACAAAGGTCATAAGAGTCAAAGAGAACTGGCATGCAAATGCCTCCAAGATCTTGCTCCACAGTCCACACTGTGTGTCTTTGATTTGAAAGTGATACATTGAAGCGTTGAGTTATTGCCAGAAAAAGGGGCGTGGCCGAAACAAGGCATTTTAATGCCCCTTTTCCAGAAGTTGAAAACAAAAATGTTTGATCATTAGAATCTGAGTTATGAATGATGATTTAAAAAAAAAATGGAGTCCAACGCCCAAAATTGCCTAACTGCCTAAAATTGACTGCCTAAAATTGCTGTGAAGCACCAGTGGGGGCGCTGTTTCGCCAAAGTACAAATGGGATGGAAACCAACAGAATATTAATAAACAGATCTCGGACCTGCATCCACTTCAAAATCTCAGCAGCTCTTTGGTGACCTCTCCACTGCGTTTAATCAGATTTTGGACTCATGCTGTACACAGACAAAGCAAACCAAAATCATGACGTCGTTTGCAGAAAAACAGAAAACCAAGCAGGGTTTGAGCCTTTGAGCCTTCTCGTGTTTGGACTCTCTGGGTGTTTTTTTCTTCTTTCAGCTGAGATGACAAACCTTCAGTTTCACTCACACATCCTTACATCACTGCAGATGCACTCTGACACCAACCTGGACTCAGATCACATTAAATCAGCTGCTTTTGGCTGACACACATCCAGTCCACACGTGCTACACCACCATACATACATACATACATACATACATACATACATACATACATACATACATACTGTAAGTACAGTTCATAGCAGCCGTGTGGTGATCTGAGAGAAAGACTCACGCAGGTTTGTGGTCCTGGACAGAAAATGCTGCGAGTGCATCCCGAGGCCCTCCTCCCCTCGATACTGCTCACCTGGACACCCGCCCTGCAGCACGCTGGCGACAGCCCTGTGCACACACACACACACACACACACACACACATGAGGAACTGTGCAAAACATGCTTAATTTAATTATTCACTTCAGCTGCACACCACCCTTTTTTTTCTTTTTAAATTGCTGCAGCAAACTGCACATTATCCTGTTGAGTCCCTGAGGACTGGAAATGTTTGCTTTCCACTTCTGATGTCTGTGTAACACTTGCAGATAAGAATCACTTCAGCGTTCCCCGATCAGAGAGACAATGGAGAGTAACGTCGCTGCCTTGTAAAATAACCGTCATTTTTTGCCCCAAATGGAGAAGCTGTGCAGTTTCCGCTCCTGTTTGGGTGCTAAAAGGTGATTTGTTGCCATAAATTATGAAAAACAAAGGATGCAGCTCATACATGAAATTTCCAGTAGATGGCAGGGACACTCTGCTGTGTTTGGGTATTTTTAATGATTAAAAAATTGCAAAAATGATCAATATTAGCATTTTACTCACATGAGAGAAATATTATTTTCCACTAAAAGGTGTAACTGCAGTTAGATGAAGGAAAGACAAAGATGGGCTCATACTTGTGGAACGATACATCATGTATCGTGATAATCGTATCGTGGGGCCTGCATCTAATCTTTTTTTTTTATATGAGTATCATAATACCATAAAAAGTCAACTATTGCATGGAAGAAATAATGATATCCTGCAGAAGAATCATAAGTAATTTATAAAATATACAACTTGGAACTGGACAAGACCAAGGATTACAAATTATACTTCAGAATATTTTCTTTAAAGTGAAACACACACCACAGATTATTTTCTGCATAATTGTAATTATATATTGATACATATCGAATCATAATGGGTGTATCGTGATATGAATCGTATTGTGGATGTAGCGTATCGTTCCACCCCTATTGGTTAGTCATTATTTCCAGAGATGTTCTCTGAGGGCTCCTCCTCCTCCTCCTGTTGGGTTTTTTGGGGGTGGGGGTGTGAATGCTGTATATAGTAAACAACCTGTACACAATTATAGCACCACAGAAAGAAATACAAAATAAGAAGTTAAAAAAAGAGTTTGCAGTTTTAAAAACTTGAGTCCTTAGATCAGTACGAGATGGACCTAATGGAGTCTTCTGCTGAAGATACTGTCAGCATGATGAAGCATTGCACGCTGAGCAAAAGATTTAACCATTTATCTACTTATTACTGCTTTCACTTAGCTGGTTTTCTTGGAACATCTGACAGGGAACAAATGGGAGCCTTTGAGTCAGGTCAGGTCTGGGAGCCTGCACCACACCATGAACCTGCCTTGGGTAACGGCTCAGGCAGACAACAGGTGCGTCTTCATTTCTCGAAAGTAAACATCTATCTCAGTGGTGTCCAAACTATTTCAGAAAGGGCCGAGAGGGTGCAGGTTTTCTTTGCAGCCACTGACTCTAGCAGGTGATTTCACTGATGAACTCATCCCACCTGCTCAAAAAGTGATGTTAATCAGACCAGTGGCTGGTCTGATTAACTTAACTTAACCATAACCCTCTCCCTTCCCCTTTGGAGCCAGTGGCTGCAAAGAAAACCTGCACCCTCTTGGCCCTTTCTGGAATAGTTTGGACACCACTGATCTCTCTGATGCAACAAGGAGAAATGTGACTCCTTAGTACTTGCATGATGGATCAAGCAGAAAGAAAAGTGATGCAAGTGATAATCCTCCAGACACGTGGTTCCAAAGACATCCAGTCATCACATTATGTCACTGGTTAGTGCTCAAGTCTCACAACCACACAGTGAGACAGGATGCACCAGGGCCCTAAAAACCCGGACCTTTGTTCTTCTGCAAAGGTATCTCCATCACCAAACACCTCTGTCCGCTATCTCTGGATCACAAAGAGATCTTTTGCATGATGCTCAAAAAATGGGGCCCCTGCCTCTGGTTGGGTTGTGAAAAATAAAGAGCGTTTATAATAAATTCATTGTGACATTGAGTTTGTTGACGCTGTCACACTTGTGATATCTGCAGGAGCAGATGACCAGTTGTGAACTCCAGATAACAGCAAATGTAGACGACTATTGCGGCGGCTTTTGTAAACGGACAGATAGTAAGGGGTAGGGGTGGGGGGGGGGTCAAATACACAGTTACATTCACACATAACACAATGTTCATAACATAACATGTGCAAACCACAATATCCCTCATGTTTTCCCAGAAAAATGAAAAACATGGCTAAATGTTAAACACTACAGTAGTTATATAAAAAAGGAAGTATTTTAAACTATAATGAATATTTTTCACATTTACTACTCAAATATTTGCATATACTGTTCAGAGAAAAATGCTAATTCTTCAGTAGTCTGTATTCTGTACTTTAGCAATACTGCAGCAGCTCATGGCTGTTTAATAGTGATTCAACTGAGAGAAACTGAGATGGAGACATCACGAGAGATATTACAGGCGAGAATCAATCTGAGAAAGACAGCCCACTTTAACGCTTTTTTAACTACCTCTTCCGCTAATTCTAACCAGAACCTAACACTCTCCCTCCCCTAACCATAACCTAACCCTCTCCCTTCCCCTAACCATAACCTAACCCTCTCCCTAACCATAACCAAACCCTCTCCCTAACCATAACCAAACCCTCTCCCTAACCATAACCAAACCCTCTCCCTCTCCCTAACCATAACCTAACCCTCTCCCTTCCCCTAACCATAACCATACCCTAACATCTCCCTAACCTTAACCTAAACCTCTCCCTAACCATAACCTAAACCTCTCCCTAACCATAACCTAAACCTCTCCCTAACCATAACCTAAACCATCTCCCTTCCCCTAACCTTAACCATCTCCCTTCCCCTAACCTTAACCATAATCTAATCCTCTCCCTAACCATAACCTAACCCTCTCCCTTCCCCTAACCTTAACCATAACCTAACCCTCTCCCTACTCCTAACCATAACCTAAACCTCTCCCTAACCATAACCAAACCCTCTCCCTAACCATAACTTAACCCTCTCCCTTCCCCTAACCATAACCATAACCTAACCATCTCCATGCCCCTAACCATAACCACAACTTAACCATCTCCCTAACCATAACTTAACCCTCTCCCTTCCCCTAACCATAACCATAATCTAACCATCTCCCTTCCCTAACCATAACCTAACCATGTCCCTAACCATCTCCCTTCCCCTAACCTTAACATAACCTAACCCTCTCCCTACTCCTAACCATAACCTTACCCTCTCCCTTCCCCTAACCATAACCATAACCTAATCATCTCCCAAATCAAAGCCCAACCATCTCCCTTCCCCTAACAATAACCTAACCCTCTCCCTACCCCTAACCATAACCTAACCCTCTCCCTAACCATAATCTAACCATCTCCCTTCCCTGAACCCTACCCTAACCCTCTCCCTTCCCCTAACCTCAACCATAAGCTTACCCTCTCCCTTCCCCTAACCATAACCATAACCTTAAGCATAACCTTACCTCTCCCTTCCCCTAACCATAACCATAACCTTAAGCATAACCTTACCCTCTCCCTTCCCCTAACCATAACCATAACGTGACGGGAGCACAAACTATAGATTAATTTACTTTTTGTGATGCCACCATGAAATAGTGTGAGATTGGGTTGAAGAAAGACTAACAAAGTGAGTTTTAGAGAGAGATACGGAGAAACGTGAGAACAGTTTATAATCACAGAACTTAGAATTACAGCCTGATACAGATGCTTTGGGAGACAAGACCAATATTAGACCAATATTAGGGAGGGAAAATTTTACAATATTGACAATTCTGCTGATATATACATAAAAAAGGCAACAATTACTCACATTTCATTATGAAACCCTTGTGACAAAGAAATGTAATTGAGGCTTGATGTTTTACAGTTTAAACATAAACTTTCTTATAAATAACTATAGTCATCATCAGCTAATCAATGTACCTCAATCTGCCTGATCACACTGCCTTCACTCAGATTGCGAGTCACCATATCAGATTACTCAGAATGCGCATTAAATACACTTATCCTCTATTCTTACCCTGCCTCATGGGAGGCAAAGTGACCACTTGAAAATAAATGGTGGTTCATTTTCAAGGCTGGTTGCTTTGCCTTTGTCTCTTGTAGCTAATGTGACCAAGGGGTGATGGGGGTCCCAGCTGTGCTTGACAGTATTGTAGACAATGCTGTAGGACTGTCCTCTACTGGACAAACTATGTAATGACAAAACTCCCAACTACCAAAGTGTTTTTCTGCTTCATTTATTCAGTAAATTAAAAGATTTTATTTTGCCAAAAATAACTCTGATAAAGATATGTTGGGCTGATATTGATCAACATTATTGTCCAACCAATATATTGGTCGGGCTCTAATTAGGATTAATTGAAATTAAGTTTGAGACAAACTGTCATTGAGAGTGATTGGGATTAAGAATTACTGACATTAAGATTCAGGTTGATTGAAACTGACAGAGTTTGAGAGAAATAAACCTAGACTCTTGAGAAGTAGAGATTCACAGAAATTCTGATTTAGAGGTATTTACAAGTATAAATATTCAGAAAGATTGAGATGGACAGAGATTAAGACTGATAGAGACTGATGCAGATTAAAATTTATAGAGTGAGCATTACAGACACTGGCAATAAGATTTAAATTGAGAGTGAGATTGACACAGACTGAAAGTCACTGAAATTTATGTAAATTGGCATCAAGCTATTAAAATGAACAGATCTTGAGAAAGATTGAGACTAACAGAGAATGAACAGTGCTTGACAATAAGAGTTACAGAAATGGAAAAAGAATTAATGAAACTGCTATTAAAAGAGATTGACAGACATAAAGATTAAGAGAAACTAATTTACAGAGATTGCGATCAAAGGAGATCAACATTAAAATTCATAGAGACTGGGAATTTGACATAGAGATTGGCATAGATTGTGATAAAGATGATTACCATTAGGGGCATAGAAAAAGACTGAGAATCATGAAATACTGGATTAAAACATATTGAGGTTGCCTGAGATGGAGAAATACCGATATTTACAGAAATTTGCGTAAAGGGACATTAAAATTAAAATCTACAAAGATTGGAAGAGTTTGAAATAGATTGGGATAAAGAAGATTGATTAGGAGCATACAGTTTAAGAAATATTTTATAGAAATATTTATAGAAACTGGGATTAAAATTGATTGAAATTGATAGAGATAGAGAAAAACATATTTACAGAGAATGGTATTAAAAGCAGATTGATGTTAAGATTCATGGCTATTAAGTGAGTCTGAGAGAGACTGAGATGTAGATTGGGATAAAGAAGATTGTCATTTGGGGCATAGAGATTGAAAAAGATTGGGATTTATGGAAACTGTGATTATAACAGATTAAGATGGCGAAAAGCAAACATTCTGGTATTAAAAGGAATTTAACATTAAAATCCGTAGATATTGAGAGAGTTTCAAATTAACAAACTGAAAATGACTGAGAAGTATGTCGGGTGGATTAAAACATTGAGATTGATAAATATTGGGATTGGGATTAATATAGTTTATGATTGACAGAGATGGAGAAAAACTGCTATTTACAGACCATTAGGAGATTAAGATGCATGGATATTGAGAAAGTTTGAGATTAACGAATTGAGAATGATTGAGACGTTTGGAGATTGGGAAATATTGATATTTTCAGAGATTTGTGTCAAGAGATATTGAAATAAAGATTCGTAGTGGTTGATGTGGTATGAGACTGACACACAGATGAAGAGATTTTGATAATAGCTTGTTTACCTGGACATGTTTTCTCTCTGGGGTCTGTGAGCCTTTTCCAGCCCCAGTTTAGTGAAAATCCCCACCAGTGCCATGATGGCCACCACTCCACATATGATGTAAACTATTAAGTTGGTCTTGTCTTTGGTGCTGTCGCGCAGCTTGTTCTTGTTGTTGTAAGGAGTCTGTCCGGTCTTCAGCCACACCGGAGTGTCGTAATTTTTACATGTGCTCTGATCCAGACGCGAGTGTTTGTAGGCACAGCAGAAGCGAAAGCCACAGGTGCCGCAGCAGTACAGATAATTGCCCGTCTTGCAGATGAACGGCGGGTCCCACTGGCCCATCACGTCGTAGTAACCACGACATTTGTCCTCCGTGTGCGGGGTCTCCTCGGACACGCTTTCCTCCTCCCTGGAGCCGTTGGCGGTGGCGATCATGACAAATCCTCCCAGAAGCCCTGGCTCCCCGTCAGCTTTGCACACGAGAGCCATAAGTTTGAGCAACAGGAACCCGAGGAGAAAGTGTTTTCCTATCATTGTGCCTTCTCCTCCCTTTAACTTCAGGCAGAACGATTTGGAGAGAAGCGCAAAGGCGCGCGGTCATGACACGACGAGAAGTCCAGGAACGTACATCCAAACCGCGACCCACCGTCTGCCGTGCCGAGGAGCGTCATTACCCACACGAACTGCGCAAAACCAACTCACATCTGGATGCACCTGAGCTGACAACTGTTCCACAGCACGCTGTATTTACTGCGTATCTCTGCGGGCGCATCCATCGGTGCGCTATTACGCACAGCCGAAACAGGCGCCGCAGGAGAGGACGAGCGCGCACAGTGAGCCAACGGAAGAAACGACGAGTCTGGTGCGCAAAGGAGGGGGAGGAGAGAGGGAGGGAGGAGGATGGAGAGAGAGAGAGAGAGAGAGAGAGAGAGACGCAAATCATTGCGTCTGCCGTCAAGCACAGTTGGAGAACTTCCCTCGATCCTCTCATTTTCTTTTTCATTTTAGCTTTGTTAAAAAAATATATATTTGGAACTAAAGAATCAGTCAATAAGCAGGATTTGGAAACGATTCCTCTGCTAGGGCTAAACGTCCATGTTATAGACCTGTTATGAACAATGCACTGCAGTTCCTTCAGTACCTTCCTGAATCAGGCATAATCCACATCTGCATTAAAAAATTCACCTGTTGATTGTCTGTTATGAGATCTGTGACAGACACGTGTCACTGACGCTTTTAGTTTTGAGAAAATCATCACAGTCTACAAAAATTACCCCCAACTCCTCAAATCAAATAAATCCACATCCAGCTCCTAATAAATGATTAACAGGTTGTTCCCCTTGGATTGATCATTCCACAAAATTTCATGGAGATCAGATAAAATGTTTTGTTTTTTTATGTTAAAAAACCATATCTTGTTATGTGGGGTGGAAACTGCAAGCACACTCAGAGCAGAGCACATTGTTATGTGTCGACGCGGGTTGAGGAGCGGACCTGCGTCAGACGGAACCCAGCGCTAAGAATAACCAGAAAGCGGTTCCAATAACAAAAACAATATATTTATTTCACCCGCTAGTGCACAACAAAGTGTAAAAACCAAATAGCGTCCCTCTGGTGGAGTGAAGGCTGGCACGCTCTCCAGCGCCCAAAAGGATCGAAGCCCGGCGCTCCTGGACCCACTACCACCGCCAAACACCCCCCAGGTGGACACGACAAACCGACTCTCTGCGAAGCATAGAAGAGGTGAGGTAAGTCAGCAGTTATAACTAATATCCTTCAAAAGACACACACTATCAGCAACACATGCAGGTCTGTATTTTAAGCTTTATGTAAATGAGCAGCTCTCTCACAACAGGTGGAGGATCTCTTATCCGCATGCCACAGCAGTGAGAAGCAAGCAGCACAATTCTCATCACAATTCAAGTATACTGCGTAACAAAATACCAAGTTACTATCCACAATTAGTCAAACACTTAATCACCTTTAATGTGTGCTGACAGCATGTGTCCCTCACCCTTCCTTGCTTCACTGGCTCGATGTGTCAAACCCAGGCGCGGTCCTCAGCGTCTCACAAACGAACATCACAAGGTCGAGCTCCCGGCAGTTCTGCTTGAATCACACATGACTTAAATGCAGAACGCCATCCAATTATCTGCTTCAGCTGAAAGTCTTTAAGGTTGCATGTGAGCACCATTCACAGGTGCTGCACATGATGTTGATGAGGTTGAAGGATTCTTCAGCCAGCACCTTCTCCACAGACAAATCAGTTCTCATGCCACCTGGAGAGCAAAGAAAAGAAAAGAACACCAAAATATCCAGCCACACCCCCCAACACACAACAGTACCCCCCCTTTAATGGGAAGCCTCCCGGCGACCAAACAGACCAGGCCTGAGAACAGCACCTCCCTCCGGGGTCCTCGTCAGGAAGCAGACAGCACCACGCTCCCAAGGTCCACCACAGACAGCAGGACAGGGCACCGCAGCTGGAAGGCCGGCTGGCATCAACAAAAGCCCCAAAACATTCCCCAGTACAATCCAACACAGGAAAAAACACAACCCCTCCCAAAACCTCCCCAGGGGACTGTCCCATCAAACCCCGGGAAGAAAAGAAAAACTCCCAAATGCAAAAACCCAACACAGCCCCACAAACACAATACAAACATAAATACATAAGAAAAATAACAAACAACCCCCCCAGAACGACCTGCAGAGCCCAACCCCCCCCCCAGAAGGCCTTTACCGCCAGTTCCAGGAGGAACAGCCAGAACCAGAATCCCACAAAGGTCCCCAGGTGTACATGGAGCAAACGGCGCCCCCCAGAGGACCGTACCATCAACCCCAGAAGGTACCCTCCCCACAACCCCGGAACCCCAGACCCGGCCACACTTGGCTAGTTGGCCCCAAGCCAATTCCCCCCCAGAGGACCGTCCCATCAACCCTGGAGGTGGAACCCGGAAGGAAACAGAACAAAATCAAAACTCAACCCCCGGAGGACTACAAAAACAACCCCGGGAGGATATAAAACGACTGTAAACCCTGTTACCCTCCCCGGCACCCCGAAAGACCCCAGGTCCCTCCCAGAGCCCCTCGGCGGCTCAATTTTGGCGAACGGCTCAAAACATTAAGCCGGGGAAGGGAACAGGAAAAACTAACCCAGCCCCAAGGCGCAGCGGAGAACCGGAAATACGGCCAGTGCCCCAACTCGACCATACCCCAGCCCCTCGGGAGGGGTGGAACTACCAAAATGGCGAACGGCAACAGATCGGCCCACCCCTCCGACTGAGGTATGTCTCTGCTGCACCACACCCCGGCAACACCAATGACGAACGGTACAAAGGCTCACCGAGGCTGGAGTGGAACCGGGCCCTAACCAAACCAAGAAAAACGCCCCTAACACCCCCCCCCCCCCCCCAGGTGCAGAGGTCTTCTGAGAACGCTCAGCGTGACCAACCTGCACCACCCCACAACCCACAAGACAAACGGTCTTGGGGCAAGTGAGGTTGGGGTTAGGGATGTAAGGAAATAAAAAACAACAAAATAAAACGACCCAACAACCCAAACAGAAAATACCTAAAACACAAAAAAATTAACAATTAAGTGAGCCCAGACGGGCTTCTATCCACCTAACATTCACTCCACCAGACACGCCTCTGACTCCCCAAACAAATTATAACCCCTATTTAAAGAAAACAAAACATTAACCCGTACTAGATTTTTTATTTTTTTATTTTTATGTGTGTTATTTTGCCTGTCCCAGAACACCTGGAGATACGTCACCATTATCTTTCTTGACGTTTATATGTCGGGGCAATACAATAATCTCTGCTCGTCCGAGCTGCATGGGCTCGTCAACAGGAGGAGCCAGAGGTCCCGTTGGAGGAGCCTCAGTGGAGCGAAGAAGAGGCGGCCCAGATCTGTGTCGGGGAAAGCCCCGAGATGAAAAAACCTGCTCTGAAGGCTGCCCTCTCTCGCGTCCACGCTCCTTCATCCGATCATCTAGACGAATCACCAACGATATTAGCTCATCTAACTCGTTTGGCTCGTCACGGACTGCCGGCTCGTCTTTTAATGACTCATTTAACCCATCTACAAACATTCCTCGTAAAGCTGCGGCATTCCAACCTGACTGAGCAGAAACCAGAGAACATTGCATCAAAAACGAAGCACAGGCTTCGACATCTCCCGCACAAGGCTCCGGACGACAAACAATCGGTTCGGACGCCGAATCTCTGGGTGACGGAGTTATCTGCACCGGTATCGATGATGCCGCAGCTGGAGCAGCAGGAAGCGGAACGGCTTGCGCTGCAAGCTCCGTAACACGGGCGTCTGTTTGTTTAATATGGTTTGCGAGATGCTGTAATTGCTCCCATATTTTCTCCAAGTGTTCTTGAACTTTTTCGGCAAAAGGAACCGCCTCTGCCGCTGGGTCCATTATGGAATGGCCGGGAACTACTGTTATGTGTCGACGCGGGTTGAGGAGCGGACCTGCGTCAGACGGAACCCAGCGCTAAAAATAACCAGAAAGCGGTTCCAATAACAAAAACAATATATTTATTTCACCCGCTAGTGCACAACAAAGTGTAAAAACCAAATAGCGTCCCTCTGGTGGAGTGACTGTTGGCACGCTCTCCAGCGCCCAGAAGGATCGAAGCCCGGCGCTCCTGGACCCACTACCACCGCCAAACACCCCCCAGGTGGACACGACAAACCGACTCTCTGCGAAGCATAGAAGAGGTGAGGTAAGTCAGCAGTTATAACTAATATCCTTCAAAAGACACACACTATCAGCAACACATGCAGGTCTGTATTTTAAGCTTTATGTAAATGAGCAGCTCTCTCACAACAGGTGGAGGATCTCTTATCCGCATGCCACAGCAGTGAGAAGCAAGCAGCACAATTCTCATCACAATTCAAGTATACTGCGTAACAAAATACCAAGTTACTATCCACAATTAGTCAAACACTTAATCACCTTTAATGTGTGCTGACAGCATGTGTCCCTCACCCTTCCTTGCTTCACGGGCTCGATGTGTCAAACCCAGGCGCGGTCCTCAGCGTCTCACAAACGAACATCACAAGGTCGAGCTCCCGGCAGTTCTGCTTGAATCACACATGACTTAAATGCAGAACGTCATCCAATGATCTGCTTCAGCTGAAAGTCTTTAAGGTTGCATGTGAGCACCAGTCACAGGTGCTGCACATGATGTTGATGAGGGTGAAGGATTCTTCAGCCAGCACCTTCTCCACAGACAAATCAGTTCTCATGCCACCTGGAGAGCAAAGAAAAGAAAAGAACACCAAAATATCCAGCCACACCCCCCCAACACACAACACACATACCTGTGCCTATTTATAGAGGAGGGCCAACCAAATTGTTGTGCACTGCCTATTAGATCTTTGTGATGTCATAAGGCACTGTTAAAGAAAGAGCAAAAGGCTAGAACAAAATGTTTGCATGAGAGCCGTCATACACTTGAGGTCCGTGAGGGTCCTTGAGCCATGTCCAATTTGAAAATTGGGGAAAGAGCTAAACTACCTGGGTTTGATTCCCGGCACGCTTGTTTATGACAAGACAATTCATCTGCATTGTTCCACTCCACCCAGCTGTCTGGTCTGCATTTTTTATCCAAAACACATTCACCCATTCACACACACACACCAATTACAAGGCTCAGATACATGACACAATTTAAGGATTAAGGTACTTGCATAAGGGACCTGAGTGATTTTACAGTTTGATGGGGAACTGAAACAAGAATCCTCTTGTTGTGTGGGCCGCTGAAGAGGAGGTACTGCTGGCCCACCACCACCAGATGGCGCCCTGCTTGGAGTGCGGGCTTCAAGCACGAGAGGGCGCTGAAACCAGTGGAGTGACAGCTGTCACATCATCACCACCAGCTGTCACTCATCTACGTCAACCTCCATAAAAGCCGGACTGCAACTCCACCTCCCCGCCGAGAAATCAGCTACCATACAGGTAATTTCTCTGCTGAATTTAAACTGACTAATAGTCTGAACTTCTTTGCAGCCGTTTTCCTGTGGGTGTTGCCTTATCTGTGGGATTGGTGTTTGGTGTGATCAGCGACGGCTTTGCTTCACACCCCAACCAGATAAGTGGTTAGACAGGAGCTGCACGAGTGTGTGACTGGAGGTGGAGGTGCTCCCTCCCTTACAGAACACAGACTGTGGGATTACTGAGTGTGCGTACTCACACTCATCAAAACTGTTTCTGTTCTCTGCCAGCAGTACCGGGTCTGACTGCTGAAGACAGCGGCCACCTGGGGCGCAGGGCTTGGCGGCTCCGGTGTTCTTCAGATCCGTTGGTGGTGGAAGCCGTGTGGGATCCGGCTCTTCTATCTCCAGACGTCTTCTATCTTCGAGCCTGCCACACATCACCTTGTGTATGATTGACATTCCGCAATATTGTTATTGTCTGTACTTCGTTGTGCACTTCACAACATTAAATTGTTACTCTTTGGCTTATCCATTGTCCGTTCATTAACGCCCCCTGTTGTGGGTCCGTGTCACGACACCTTCCCAACACCTCTGCTCTTAAGACCACCGTTTTAAAAACTGTTACTGTGTTCTACTCAAAAAGAATTTTTTTTTTTTTTTGGTGAAACATTGTTGCACTTAAAAATACTGAGTAAATTAAAAAGCTGTGTAATCAATTAAATATACTTGATGATCTTGGTAAATTTAACTTAAAATATTAAGTGTACTTTCCAAATATTCTGAATGAAATTTAGCAAACAAATTCAGTATATTTCAAACAATAGAATTTTTTAAGCAAATGCTAATGTATTTCAATGAAATAAACTCAAATAATAAATGTATAGTTAAGATTAAAAAAATAACTTAACTTTTTAGGCATTTCATTTGGTATATCCAACTCAAACAATCAATTGAATGTGTTTCAGAGATTTTATTAAGTCAGTATAGTTGTTTCTTACTATGATATATACAAAGCCACTGATTTACTTTTTAGAGTGAATGATCTGCCACTTAAATGGGTCCCAGCTTTGGTAGGATGTCTAATTTAGAAACACATTTCAAATATCTGCATATTGGACTTGACCTGTGGTGGCACGGTGGATTAGTGGTTAGCACTGTTGCCTCACAGCAAGAAAGTCATGGGATTGCTTCCCACATGGTCCTTTCTGTGGGGAGTCTGCATGTTCTCCCCGTGTTCGCATGGGTTCTCTCCGGTTGCTCCGGCTTCCTCCTACATCCAAAGACATGCAGGTTAGGTGACTCAATGCCTCCAAATTGACCGTGGGTGTGAATGTGTTTGTTTCCAGTCCTGTGATAGACTGGCGTCCTGTCCAGGGTGTACCCTGGCTCACACCCTATGACTCCTAGGATATGCTCCAGCCCCACTTTGAGCCTTGATTGGACTTAGCAGGTATAGAAAATGAATGAATGGAGGTGACCTGAACTCCAGTGTCATCGCTGAGGAAAATCATTTTTCCAGGCTTTACTTCCCTTCAATGCATTTCTGATATTTTTACATGTATCTCTAAAGCAATTGCTTCTAAAGGTCATACGCTTTAAGGGAAAAGTGTGAAGAAGATATGAGCAAGTTATAGTACATAAACCTGTAATAAAAGAGGTCTATAGTGATGAATTATGTGCTTACAGAGGACAGGACATTTATAGTTATCTGTACTGGATCTATTAAAATGACAGTGATCCTAGAGATAAAGAAGGACACGTGATGGGATTTCATACACTCAAAAAATGACTCATTGGATGAACTCAATTCAATTATGTGCAGGATTTCCATCTAATAAATATATGTAGCCCCACAAAAAAAGCACATCCATGCAAGATTATTTTATTTAATGTCATTGGTACTACATATATTTATTAGATGGAAATCCAATCCAATGAGCCAGTTTTTTGAGTGTAGTCTCTCTCCATGGTGCTGAAATGCTCCGGTCTGTGTCCGAGGTCCTGGAGTTGTGATTGGAAAACCCGGCTTCACATTGTTTTAGTTCCCAAAATATTTAGATTAAAGGCTCATGAAGGAGCTATGTGGGAAGAATGAAACATCTAATTTGAAGTGTTGCTGATACAATATTCATTCAGTTGTTGTAAAATCACAGTTACACGTATCTTTGCTTATTTTCAGATAGGATTGTGCAAGAGAACATGCAAAGTATCTTGTCTGTTCTGACAGCAGCCTTTTTTTTTACTGGACACAGATCTGTTCTTAGTGGGGCAGTTACTGTGGAAATAAGTAATAAATTTCACAAAAAATGTCAAAATTTAGTTCCTACACAAATCCAAGCATTCTAATGTACATTTATTTTGTAACATGTTGCAAAATTACAGCTCATTTTAATGAAGGGAAGATATTTTGTGGCAGAAATTCCACACAGACTGTCTTTCTTTGTTATGACATCTTGCAGACAGACTACGGGAGGAAACGTGCGTGCATGGAGGACGTTTTGAGATTACCATTGACCCGACCCACTTACTTGAAGCGTGTGCACAGGTGTGCACGCCAACATCAATAAGATGTCTTGCAACTCACTTCAGATGTGTGATCTGGTTTCAAAAACAGCATTTTTAGATTTAAAAGTGTTTATTTTTTGCTAACCTTTATAAAACATATGAAAAATCTTAGTTTTATGCAGAAAGAAGTTGTTTCAGAGCATGTTCCGCTATCTTGGTTTATTTTGTTTGAGCGAGCAGCCGGCTGCCTTTCTTTACTCCCATTTACTCCCAGCTTGCACAGATCGGCGGAAGCGCCCACATAGTCTGACGTCACTACCAAAAATATGTCATGGTTTCTGATTCCTTGAATTTATTTCCCTTCAGGGGGAGAACTTCTAAATTGTTTGAAGACCTTGCTAATTTGTATTTTTTTTTTAAATCATATTGGCAATATCATATTATGAACTCCTTATTTAAATGCTAAGGAATAAAGTTAAAGTGGTGCCAAAGAAAATTATTTTTTCATTTAAGTCTTAAAAAAACTCATAGGCCGTAAACCTTTAATAAATCACGCTGAAATCCTCAATCTTTTGCCTTGTGAGCTGTCTCTGGCCCCCGGGCCACCAGTTACAGACTTGTGAAGATTAATTTAACAACCATTCTTAGCAAGGACCTTGTTGCTATTTTAATTGTCTGTTTTATATATGTTGATCTGTGAACATGTGTAACTATTCCATTTGTATTTCTTCCTTTTATGTTCTGACGACAAAAGTAATTGTATATGAATATTATTAAACTACTACACCGCACTTTACAGGCTGTATTTGCTTTCGTCTCTTTACCAGCTTAATGTGCTCTGTCCGTTTTAAAAAAAAAAGAAAGAAAAGAAATAAATGAAATGTACGTGTTACGTTGCAGAAAAGCGCTGCTGCTGACTCGCAGGCTTTGTAATCGATCACCGATAGTATGCGGCTAACGTTAGCTGCTAGCCGCAAACAGCTGGTTCGACGTTAACAGCTGCACAGTCAAACACCTCGTGGGTGTTCTCTCCCAGACTCAAAAGAACAGAATTATGTCCACTTTTCTGCTGGAACCGGTGGAGCGTATGGCTGACAGTGAAGACATCTTTGTCAGGGCAAAACAGCGGACTTTCAGCGGACTGACAGAAGGTATCGCATTGCTGTTAGCTTCTTTAGCTAAAGGTTAGCTAATGATTAGCTGTTACACAAACGACCTGACTCAGAAAAACAAAGGTTTTGTTTTTGTCTTTTAAATTTAATCTGGTCGCTGTTTCCATAATACAGGCTAGATAGCTGTGTAGCTACTTTGCGTCACGTTACTGGTGCTACAGTATATTTTTTATTTTTTTGTAAACTGGAAGACCCTTTTAATCAACAGTTTAAACAGTTTAACCTTTTCCCTCGAATGAAATGTTTTTGTGAAAAACATTTTCACATTTATGGCTTAGTGTTACAAAGTTTCTCTAATACATATTAAATCATAATCATAAGTACTTAATATACTTGGTTGGGTCATCCCTCTGGTCAGGGTGGTAGAGATCTCAGATGCTCTTTGGAGGTAGAGTCGGTGCGCATACTATTCCAGTCGTTTCTCAGTTAGAAAACCGGCAGACCGGGGTAATTCCATACCCTACTTTATAAATTTGAATATTTTAACCATGTAGAAGCAGAATCAATTCAAACTCATTCTAACAAACAATCAATACCTACTAAGCAAAAGCATAAATGAACTACACCTTTACACATGCATATAATATTTATTCATTAAAATTACAAAAATCTCAATAAAATTTGGAATGGGGCAATTCCATACCCCATTAACGTTAACAGTAAAACATTCATCAATGTCAGAAATTCAGTCATATATCTTTTAGTCAATCTTGAAATTTAAACTTTAAGGAAATAACAACTTGCTAAACCCATTTTAGTTTCACATTCCAATAGAATAGCAAAATGCACCATTTTTCCTGGAAAGATAGAAAAAATAGTAATTTTAAAAAGACAAAATTAATATTTCTTTAATCATTAAATATATGTGTGAGTAATCCCATATCAGTTAATGCATTCCTAAGAAATTAAGTGTTTCCTAACAACCCATTGTTTACCTCTGGGGTAATTCCACAGATATAATATCTATTTTTACATTATTAGTTCCTTTATTTTGAAAACATATCAATTCTACACAATTATTTGAGAGTTTATAAAGCATATTTACCAAACTGAAAGCTTGGATGGTGTAGTTATGGACCTTAAAAATATGGATTGTTTTTTTGTTGTCTGCTCAACTGCCATATTTTTGGCCAGACAGGTTCAAATCAAATCAAATCAAATCAATTTCATTTATATAGCGCCAAATCACAACAAACAGTTGCCCCAAGGCGCTTCATATTGTAAGGCAAAGCCAGACAATAATTACGGAAAAACCCCAACTGTCAAAATGACCCCCTGCGAGCAAGCACTTGGTGACAGTGGGAAGGAAAAACTCCCTTTTAACAGGAAGTAACCTCCAGCAGAACCAGGCTCAGGGAGGGGCAGTCTTCTGCTGGGACTGGTTGGGGCTGAGGGAGAGAACCAGGAAAAAGACATGCTGTGGAGGGGAGCAGAGATCAATCACTAATGATTAAACGCAGAGTGGTGCATACAGAGCAAAAAGAGAAAGAAACACTCAGTGCATCATGGGAACCCCCCAACAGTCTAAGTCTATAGCAGCATAACTAAGGGATGGTTCAGGGTCACCTGATCCAGCCCTAACTATAAGCTTTAGCAAAAAGGAAAGTTTTAAGCCTAATCTTAAAAGTAGAGAGAGTGTCTGTCTCCCTGATCCGAATTGGGAGCTGGTTCCAGAGGAGAGGAGCCTGAAAGCTGAAGGCTCTGCCTCCCATTCTACTCTTACAAACCCTAGGAACTACAAGTAAGCCTGCAGTCTGAGAGCAAAGCGCTCTATTGGGGTGATATGGTACTATGAGGTCCCTAAGATAAGATGGGACCTGATTATTCAAAACCTTAGAAGTAAGAAGAAGAATTTTAAATTCTATTCTAGAATTAACAGGAACTCAGCCACATGCGGTGTGCAGCCAGTACATTCTGAGTGCCGGTCCCAAGCCCGGATAAATGAGGAGGGTTGGTCAACAGCCAAACAGCAG